>NC_137223.1:17761840-17991840 GCF_949987685.1 Ammodytes marinus
GCCTACTTTGAGCAGAAGTCGTTTTAAATGGATAAATCAAAGACGAGTCCTAGTGGTCCCAAACTTATTCAACTTCACAATTACCAAAGCCACTGTGCTTCTGGGAAAACTCTGCGCTCTAGAAATGGTTTCATACTGTTGCCCTGATATATACCTCATCATTATGGGTTATTGGATGAGCAAAAATGGCAAATTTACATCCATGTAAAAGGACCTTTACAACACAATACAGTGTGCATAAAGTGAAGGAGTCAGTTCATGTGGCATGCATCCAGTGCCATGCAGTCATGGATGGATGGATGGATGGATGGATGGATAACTCAAATAGGGTTTTAGTGTCTGTTAAATATTAAATCATCTACTTTCCTAAAAAGAAAATCTACTTTAAACTCAATTTCAGATACATAAAACATCTTGACTTATCCATGTTTATATAAAGTTCACATAGTAATTGAATTTTTCAAACTGCAATATCAAACCTCCGTTTGCCAGGAAGGCCCATATTATAAATCCTATATGTAATCCTATGGTTATGTCTGCTACAAAAAAAGTAAAGAGATTTTATCTTCAAGCATTAAAAAAAGGTTCAGACAGGTGGAGAATGAGGGATGATGGAAGCGCTAAACTGTTTAGAGCTGGTTGTAGATTTTTATCTTAATATCTCATCGAATGGATTTGAGTGAAGGAGGATTATCATGGCGCAGCTGTGTTGGTATTTTGTCAAGAAAGCTTTAAATGAAAGTTCAATCGTGCATTGTTTATCATTGAATTCTTTAAAAAACACATCTGTATTGTCAATTGCACTTTTTATTTATTTTAAAGGTTTTAGATTCAGCAGGGAAGAGTCAGCAGTGATTTGTTTACATCTCATCCATGGGGAAACATGATTATTTTTTGCCACATTTGATCCTAATCCCATTTCGTAGGCTATTGTGTGACACATTTCACTCAACCACAAATGTGAACCTCATGGTGGTGCTAGAGCTGAAGTATTATGGAGTTAACCTCTGGGGACCATGACTATCTGTATAAACACGTGTGCCAGTCTATCCCACATATATTTCAGTCTCAATCAAATGGGTCGACTTTCCACCGTTGCCAAGATTAGAGCTCTTTTTTTTCTAGCACATTTTACAAGCTCAAATGTTATATAAGAACGAGGATTTCACTTTTTATTACACCTATACTCCATGAACTGGTATGTATGCTTGGAAAAACAGTGACACGGTGGTATTTAAAAGCTGTGAAAAGCAAAACTCTTAATTAATCATCCCCCAAATGGGCGACTTCAATGCAGTGTACAGTTTACTGTGTATATTTATGAATTTAATTGGCCAGGATTTGAAAAGAAGACAGCTTAGTAATTTACATAGTGAATAAATACAGCCAAGTCCTACTGGATAAATTAACCACATTTGAATAAGATTTGCATAAAAGCATGTGAGTAGTCAAGGGGTTACCACCTCTGATCACACTGGCATATAGTGTAGACTACATAGTGTATTGGACATGAACTAACCGTATATTTAACATAGCGAGGCCAGAATATACAGTACGAGAGTCCGCAGTGTAAAAAAAAAAATATATATGCTAGAGAAAGCAACAATGGTTAGAAAATACTTGGACAATATAAAGTCGTCAAGTGAATACACAACGACATAGCAGTTTGAAGGTGAACACAAAATATATATTTAGTTTATTTTAAGCATACTCTTCAACAAACAACCTTGAGTTAACAGTATCTGCAATATTTTTTTGCCCAAGCAGTTTCAATGGCTGCCACACAGCGGGATTTGAATATTAGCAGCAAGTGTGCAACTCTCCCTCATTTCCATGCCGATATATATGCATGTGTGGGAGGAAGAGCGAGGTGCAGGGAGAGACGGAGAGTGAAAAAGAAGTGGGAGAGCGAACGAGCCAGTGAGTTAGTTAAAATTAGGTATTATTTGTGTTTTTTCGTTGTTTTTTTCTTTAGAAATACAGGGACAGAAGGAGAGACGAAGGAAGGGGAACTGAATTAAAGTAGATAAAAACAGCCAGGCATTATCCCACCGCTCTCCACCGCACATATCCACCTACACACACACATACATACACACACACACATACAAACATACACATACTCAGGGGATATCCCACTCTGTTTACATTACAAATTGAATCCATGGTTGTTTGTTTAATAGGAGGTCAGCTTCAGTGACTTTACACTGCCTTAATCTTTTCACAACAAGATTTACATTCAAATCAACCTTTGGACTAAATGCACCAACCAGATTTGCAACGACTATGACCACTATTATACAATCACCCTGCAGACCCTACCGCTCAAGTACACCCATCTGTCTCCTCATGCAATCACATGTGCCAAATCTCTCTCTTTGTACTGTATGTGAAAAAACGTGGTTGTGTTTTTTTGGGTGGATGTTTATATGGTAGCTTACCTTTTTGAAGAGACCAGATGCTGTGTCTTTTGAGGTAGTTTTACTGCCATTTTAAAAGATACTTGGCAAGTGAAAAGAGGCTGCAACAGATGTGTGTTTTTTTTCTGGGGGCTATGATTTGCAGATGGTACATGTAGAAGATTGTTTTTCTTAACTTTATTTTTCAAAGGTAAAGGAAGCTTAACTTGGCGTGTGCGTGTCCCTGAGTATTGATGAGGGTGTGGTTAACAGTGTGCCAAGACAGTAATGCTAACGAGAGCGCGTGCTTTGAATTCTCGACCTGCTAACTGGGAGCTTCTCTGAATTCCAAAAAAAAGCAGTTATTTCTGAAAGAGAACCCAGATGTCCAATTTTTGTTTACTCACCTATTCCTATGTCATAGATAGACATCCCAGCATGCATTGCACCTGCGGCAGGGAAACATGAAATCCGTGCAACGTGCAAGCGCCACACCAGAGAAGACTGGCATAAAACTAAATTCAAGGCTGTCCACCTGCTGTTCCAATTTGGAGCAAGGTTTCCACATGCAACCCAAGACGTTTTCACAAGTTTTTTTGTCCTGCTGTGCCACTAAGGGCACCACCTGGCTGAAACTGACCCACATACAGCTTTAATTTAGCTCTGAGGGTCAGAACGGTCAGTTATGGACCTATTTCAAACTACCTGCAGATGGACATACTCTAGTAGTCTATATGATCTGAACTGCAACACATGTTCTTCAGATTGTGTTTTAAATTTGTTTTTAAAAATAATTCTCCCTCAAATATGTGTTTTTAAAATCTGTCCACATCTGATTCGTAACATTAATGATTAAATGTCATGAGACCAAGGTAGATGAGTTTGTTTCAGACCTGGAGAAAAGTAGCTTGGAACTGAGAAGAAAATGTTGTCTGCAAGATTTCCCTGACTGCAGTAGGAACCGTCACACCCTCACACTCTGCTGTCTTCTCCATTTGTCCTCGGTTCACTTCAGACCTCTCATCTTGTCTTTTCCTTTCTCTCATTCTGCTCTTCTTCCTTCACTTGACGTCATCACCCCATCCAAATTGTCCCTTTTCTATTTTCTATTCTATCCTATCCTCTGCCGTTTTGTCTCTTCTCTCTCCGGTCCCAGGACATCGGTAGAAAAACAAATGGGACACATGCCAGTGTGACAAATGCCTCAGGTGGGAGAGGCAGACACTCAGACATAGTGTCAGCTTATTATGTGTCCCTCCCTCTGAACAATGTGTCTCTGTTTCTGTCTGTTGTGTTTGTCTCGTCCTGAGCCAAAGGGTCAACCGGGTCAAGTCACCAACCCCAGCCCCCCCTGTCCCTCCGTCCAGGCTTGTTTACAGCTTTTACTGTCGACATAGATGAGACTCCCATGGGGATACAGGCCGACACACATACACTTATACAAACACATCGAGAGAGAGAGAGAGAGAGAGAGAGAGAGAAGAAAAAAAAAACATTTGGCAGCCAGAGCTATAGACAAGGTTGCCATGGCAACAGTGCCCAGCCTCTGCATTTGAAAACACCTATATGTATAAGCACACGTTAAATGTATTGCAAACGCAGCAATGGAACAACCGTGTACATCACAGAAACTAAGGTTTATATCTACTGGAAGTCGTAATTGTGTAAAATCAATGCTCGTTTAATTTTTTTTTATCCTTAAAAATTAAGCTTATGATTCTGTCCTATTTTGTTTTTGATTGGCTCTTGGCCTGAATGGGTTGTGATTACCCAGAAGGGTCTTTATTGAGCTGCAAAAGACATTTAGCTGTCTGTTGAAAGATTTGATTTGGAGACGGAAAAAATTTAAAGCAGAAGGTAGCCGCCTTAAGAGACCCCCTGCTGCCTCGTTTTGGGGCTCACACTAAGTATTCGAAACACGGATACGAAATTTATCCCAGCGAAAACTGTGCGAAATGTAATTTGCGGCCTTTTGTTCACGGAAGAAAAACTTTTAATGACTGAATTCTAAGTCTCTAGAGATGTTTTTTGTCATGTTTGGAAATGTACAATAGTGGAAAAAACCACACCAAAAAAGTGTTGGTGATTAAGAGATACATATTTCTTCTCTTTTCATCTCTGCCAGAGCAAACTACACTGACAGTAGCTGATTGAATGGTCTCACTACCATCTCCACTTCCGTCACTCTAACAGCTTGTATCAATCAGGAATTTTGTTTTTCCTATTCTTCTTACATGAACAAGTACAAAGACTTGTGAAAGTCTGATATTTGTTTTTCATGTTGTCCACATAAAACCTCTTTGATCATTCCTGGCAGTTTCACTGTCTGCCAGAACAGTTATATTAGTGTTTTTTGCTATTGTTTTATTTATTTGTGTGTCTGTTTTATTCAAGAATCACTCATTGATTGCAGCCTTCAAACCTCTAATCCTCTTTCTTTCTTTCTTTCTTTCTTTCTTTCTTTCTTTCTTTCTTTCTTTCTTTCTTTCTTTCTCTGAATCTGTTTTTAAATCAGAATTTGTCTGCGCTTCTGGCGACGGTGCGTCTCCCCTTCATCCACCCGTCTTACCTGCTGAACGTGGTGGACAACGAGGAGCTCATCAAATCGTCGGAGGCGTGTCGCGACCTGGTCAACGAGGCAAAGCGCTATCACATGCTGCCACACGCACGGCAAGATATGCAGACGCCTAGGACTCGGCCGAGGCTTTCCGCTGGTATACACACACACACACACACACACACACACACACACACACACACACACACACACACACACACACTTCAATTTTTGTGAGGACAATCATTGACATAATGCATTACCTAACCTTAACTATCAAAACTAAATACCTACCGTCACCCCAACCTTCCCACTAACCCTGAACTAAACCTTGTTCTAACCTTAGAGTTATAACCAATTGTTAACCCAACAGCCCGTTGACTAAGTAAGGACAGGGAAAAATGTCCTCAGTTTCCGAAAATGTCCTCACTCCTTTGGTTAAAAGCTAAAAAAGGTCCCCACAAAGACACTTGTACAAGTACACACACACACACACACACGCACACGAGCAGGGAGAAACTAATGTGCATCGTCTTTGGTCGGGTTGACCTTAGGACAAGGTGGCAGTGACATGATCTGCCAAGTCCCTGGTCTAATTTACCCAGATCACATTGGCAGGATTCATGCACCCACACAGACACATATCCACTTTTCATATTATTCTGCAACAATTTGAGAGACCTTGACTTGTTTGTGTTATGTATTGATTTAAGCCAACAACTGGAAAGCAGTGATATAGAGCTCCATGTTTTTTTCACACAACTACTTCAAAAAAGTTCAAGATTTGCGTGGGCACCAGGTCATCTTTACAAATGTCAGCAAAGGTGTTTCTTTCCACAATCAAACAAATGAATAATGCTGTAGCCAAGCCTGATTGAGGTTACAATGAAAAAGTTGGAAGTGGCCAAAAGGTTTTGTGGGCTACTGAACAAGCTTTTTTTTTTTTTTTTTTAAAGCAAACCCAGCACATCTAACACCAGCTAGGAACAGTTACGCCTATCATTGCTTCCTAAACAACCAGCCAACCATTCACTGTCTAACCGCAACCGTTGTCCAAGCCATTGAAGATCGTGTCTGTTTACATCGTTAAAATCAAAGAATCATTCATGGATATTGGAAGGCGCCTGCAAATAGCTTTTGGCCGTTAGATGTTTTCCGTTAGGTCGGCCAGGAGGACCCCACTCTTTCCCCATGTTAAGAGCTGCCTAATTATAGTGTCTGCATGGTATTATGAGCTTCGCCACCGGCACACCTTACTATTGGGCACAAGTTATTTTCTGCTTGGTAGGATAAAGATAATTGCCTAACAAATGGCACTTTGCGAATAGATCAGTTTACTAGCAAACACTGTTGTCCAGCCAACGTGTTTATTTGCCAGTAAACAAACGTTGGAGAAATTGCATTAGGTTAATATTTTGCATGGTTAATTGCCTATAATGCAATCACACAAGGCTTTTATATGGAGTCATTTGAGTCTAGATTTTAAAAAAAACATTTGTGGTATTATACGCGCTCAGCCATTACTCATCCTCGATCTGCTAGTTTTCTCTTTTTTTCTCTTAACAGCTTCTTGGCGCATTTTCCTGTCGATGCCCATTTTTTTGTGTTTGTTATGTGCATATGTTATGAATCCTATGGCCCATTATGCGGTCTGAAGTGTATATTGATTCACAGCAGCTTGTCGCTCTGTACAACCGAATTTCAGAAATGCATAAAAGCTGCTGGGATGAATACATTCATGATGAATTATACACCCATGGCTGAGTGAATGGGAAATATATGTAAGTTTCCTTGATCAAGTTGTGAAGCCCTCTGAGGCTGAAGTTCCTATTATGACTGACTGTCTCGGCCGATCATTTTGTCAGCGTCTTCGTGTATAAGAACCATAAATAATTCAATCAAGTGTGGAAAAAAACCTTGACATTTTGTGTTAGTTGTGTGTATGTTCTTGTAGGCTTTGAGTGTGTCTTTATAAGTGGTCGTGATTGTTTGTGTCCTTGTATGACATGTAGCTCGGCCATCTGCTGCATTGGATAGGGTGGGCTCTGCACAGCAAAGGGTTGCATGGTTACTGGGATTGCTGGGTGGACGTGGGCGCTGCAACATGTGTAGTAGCACGACAGTGAGAAAGATAAAGAAAAAGAATGAGGAGAGTTTGAGGTTGTGGGGGGAGGGGGGTTTGCACCCAGAGGACAAGAAAGAGAAGAGACGTGGGGGAACAGGAGGGAGAGGTCAGGAAGTGGCCAAAGAGAGGAAGAGCAAAGAAGGATCAGGAGGAAATTTTTTTTTTTTTCTATTTGAAGGTCAGACGTTTGATTGAGTTTATTCCTTGAGCATGTGTCTTCTTGTGTAAGCAGTAAGTGAGTGTGTGTGGGTGTGTGCGTGTGTGTGTGTGTGTGTGTGTGTGTGTGTGTGTGTGTGTTTTCAATGTGCACAAGCAGATGGGGCACCACCTGAGCTCGGTTGATAAGTCTGTCAAGTGGAAAAAGAAAGGAAAAACTGCCATCCGTGAAGCACTTCTTGCTGAGCACAGTCAATCTCTGAACTTGTGAGTCCCATGCATATGTGGGTGTATCATAGTGTGTGTGTGTGTTCGTTCATACAGTGTGTGTTCTCGTGTGTGCGTGCATGGACACACGTGGCTGAGTGCCACACATTCAGTCTTTTTTTCGAGCGATACATTTGAATTGAATCCAGGCTTTTCAACCCTGAAATTTAATTTAATCTTGTGAGACATTTTTAATTAACGTCTTTCCGATCTAGACTTAAATCTGCGAGTCCAATGATAGGTTATACTCACATGAATTAAGACTGCAGACTATTCATTAGCAGACACCATCCAATGCTGGATTATTGAGGCCATTATCAGTATTTGAGAGTATAAAAACAACATAATTATATATTGGCTGATATGATCAAGCAGGCTTTTAGTTTTTCATTAGGATATCAATTGTTCTGCAATTTAACAGAGGTGCTAGTTGGCAGATGTTGTTAAAGGAGCAGTAAGTGATTTGGTCCTTTTAGCTAACTTCCTGTCAGTGACTGCAGTTAGCAGTCTCCTCCCTCACCCTTACGTTACCACATGAGCGTGCAGGCGTCTTCTTCAGATAGTACCTCGATGGAGAGTAGCGAGTCATCGTTCACGGACACAGAGACCCACCTCTTTATAGTGCTCTGTCTCCTGATAGAATAAAACGAGCAGGATACTCGAAATTTTAACTGGCAATTACTGCAAAGCTGAATGACTGTGAGACCTGTGTTATGAACTGTGCATATACTGTTTAAGTGATTGCTGTATGAATATAGAGTGAGTTAACACATATATTAACAAAAAATATCACTTACTTCCCCTTTAACTTACAGACAGCCAGGCTAGCTTTCCACCTTTTTCTGTTGTCGGCCCTAAGCTAAGCGCAGTTGCTGGCTATAGTCGTACATTTGATGGAGAGATATGAGAGGTGCACCTATCTTCTCATCTTACTCTTCACCCCACAAAGTGAATAAATGTATTTGCTAAAAAGGTTTAACTGTTCCTTCAAGAGGCTAAGGATTCGGTTCTCTCTGCTTGACATATTCTATAATGGTGATTGTGTCTAAATGATCTCAAACAGTGTCATATTTCAGCGCTTAGTTTTTTTTTGTTACTTGTCATCCACATCCAGCAAATGGAGCAGGATTAGCATTAATTTGCAGTTTTTTCTCTGCCTACTCTGAGACAAATGTTTGTCACTCTAGCTGTTTATAGCTCCACTGTGTTAACTAGCATCTGCTGTTTGGAGCTAGTCTATATAGGTGAATTATCAGATCTTTTTTTAACTGAAAACAGCTACTTGTTGCTACTGGAAACATCACTCATACTAGAGTACATTTCGCACAGTTTTCGCTGGGATAAATTTCGTATCCGCATTTCGAATACTTAGTGTGAGCCCCAAAACGAGGCAGCAGGGGGTCTCTTAAGGCGGCTACCTTCTGCTTTAAATTTTTTCCGTCTCCAAATCAAGTGTAGAGCTGTTCACAATTTAGCGATACTTTTCCATGGTCATTTCACTACAAGTAACACCTTCCACATTACACATTGTCATTCCATCTATTGTTAGTATAGAAATATATATTTGAGCATACTCTATTATGGTGCTATAACCCTGGCAAAATTAGGCAAAATGTGCTCGCAAAATCTCTTTGCCAATTTAAGTGTTTTGCGTAATTAAGCTCATATATCACGTCAAGGGTAAAATAAACAATTAATATGAATCTTAATGGCCTATGAAGATACACTCTGCAATATGTTTATACGACAGAATAGAATTAACTTTTTGAGTTAAGGGAGTTAATGAGTGCTTGCTCCATTAACTTTAAAAAAAAATAACTATTGCAGCCTAATAAAACCGGGCCAGATGGCTTTCATGAACCCTTTTATTGTCTTGTTTTCACAGATTTTTATTTATAAGGTGTCCGTTCTGCATTGTTTTTTTTTGCAATGGTTGATTTTAAAACCGTCACCCTGACAGGTCTTGGCTAGCTGCTTAAAAAAAAATACATGTGTAAAAATGCAGGAAAACATTTGGACAAAACGCTTTTTTTTTAAAGTATTACAACAAGGCAAGAGTCATAAAAGTCTGAATAACCACCATTACATAAAGTTTATTTCTGAAAACGAGACAGTCCTCTGTCTCGCTTTGCAACTGTTTTGCATTCTGGGGCATTTCATTGAGGCGATGCTCTTCCCATTAATTGTATTAGATGCTAATTAAGGAGCCAAAAAGATATGCAGCAAAGAAATTGGCTGACTCTGATCATCAAATATAAACACAGTTTGTACATAAAGAGGAGCCAAGTATGCTTCAGTGTGTGTGTGTGTGTGTGTGTGTGTGTGCCCGCGCGCAGCTGCTGGTGTGTTTATATTTCTTTAGTTTAATGAGTGCACTCATTTTAGGGATACTTATTTTTACCTCATGTCCTTCCTACTACAGTAGCTACATCTCAGTTGCCTGCTGCAGTGAATATTTTAAGGAAGGCATGGGGACGTATAAGCTGATGTGTTTTGTACCCCAGCATCCTATCCTCCTAATTTGGCACGAGAAAAACAGTGAAATTGAAAAAACTGAGTGTCTCATAATGAATCCACGGTGTGTTGCGTTCTGTACGTGTATCCATTAGCTGCTAATTGGTTAATATGAGTGTGGAAGTGCATCTGATTAGCTGTCATTAGACTTTCCGGGGGATCAGGGGGGGGGGGGGGGGGGGAATTAAACAGCCGCTTGTGCTGCACACACACACAAACCTTTTTGTCTCAAGTCACAAGATGCACACTGATTGTTTTCATCCATATGATATGCATGTCTATGTGCCACTAAGGAGTTGGGAAAAAGTTTGGCACACACACACTCACACACCCACGCAGCAGCACGACAAAGACCATACGTTGGCTTCACATTTCCCTCTCTCCACATGTGACGCGTTGGAGAGCGCCGGGGCAAACTGTTAACTCAACCCAGCCAAGTGGAATAGCACTCAGACAAATGAGCTGTAATGACTAGGAGACGCAGGGGTCCAGCAAGGCTCCACTGTTCCTCTGTCGCGCTCTCACTCACCAGCACGCACGCACACACACACACACACACACACACACACACACACACACACACACAGACACACACGTTATAAAAACCTTAGATTTATATGCGTGGGAGGGGAATCCTTAAACAGTAGCTCCGCTTTTTCTCAGCCAGTGTTTCTCTCCGTCCACTTCAAATCAAGCAGGGAGCGGAAAAGTTAAGAACTACATCAATATACACACAGGCACACACACACACACACACACACTAACACACTCAGCAGCAGTAGCAGCAAGGGCAACTGAGAGAAGAGTTTGAGTATGCAGCAGGTCCACTCCAGTTTTTCTGAACAAGCATTGTATCTATGTGATCACTCCTTATACTAGCAGACTCAGTCCAAAGCTCCTAGAACAAGATTTTCTTTTTCTTTTTTTAAACTGAGATCAGAGCCTTTGGAGTGTGTTGGAGGGGGATTCAAGCTGCTGCGCAAATGACTTTGGAAATGTAAATATTAAACGTCGTTATTAACCATTTGAAATTCCTGCGGCGTTAGGCGAGCCAAATAAAACACTGTGTGCCCGGTCAGTTGTGTGCCGGTACCAAAATGGCTGGATTTCATTAGACGGGCCTGCACACAATAGCTTGGCTTCGAATCCACAGCTCGGAGACAATAAAACCAGTCTGCTCTGCGAGGTTACGAAGCCCGTAGGCGTGACATTCATCTACTCATTCACACCTCTGCCAGCCAACAACTCCTCTGAGAGCGGCCGTGGCGCAAATAATAGGAAGAACAAGATTCACACCTTGTAAGGAGGGCATGAAAGATGGTCGGATGGCTTCCCTTTGTAGTCTGCCACTTACTGCTTTTGGCTCGTGTCCAATTATCACCCTCTAACCAATGGCCTTTGTCCCTTTCCTCATCTGTCCTGCTTCAACTCTTGACAGTAGCTATTTTTTTCCATGTAATTGTTTAATTTATTTGTTGTTTTTCTCTTTGGCTGCACATCCTCCAATGCTAACCATTAGGCAATGCGACCCTAATGGTGGAAGCTGTCAGACAATTATAAGCTTCTTTTTTTTATTTTTCAGGACTTTGTTGATTATTGTCCTACTTCTGTGTAATTATTCAGCCCGGTTTGTCTTTTTGGGAGCCCAATGCAGCGTGAGATTACTCTTTCTCCTTTTACTCCTTTCACCTCTCAAACCGGGAGGATGCAGAGGAGATAGGAAGAGCGTGTGCCAGAAATGTCTTAATCGCTCTATGTGAAGAGTGCCCTTCAGCGAATCCTCTTCCCCGTTTTATTTCTGGCATCTGAGATGGCATTGGAGGGGTGGGAGAAGCAAACAGAGCAGGCAGGAGAGAGAGAGAGAGAGAGAGAGATAGATAGAGAGAGAGAGAGAGAGAGAGAGAGAGAGAGAGAGAGAGAGAGAGAGACGTGCATCTGGAAAATTTGGTATGTGTGAGTTTTTTTGTTTGTTATTCCTACCGTTTATCAGTGAAATCTTGAGCAAAAACACATCCACCACGGCTCATAAATGTAACACAGAGGCAGTAAATCCAGATGAGATAACCTCTGGTCTGAATGTCCACAGGCGCTCTAACCAAAAATGAATGTTCTGTGTGTGCTTGACCTTTTTGACTAGCGACTACTGTCAGCCTAAGCTACCGAGGGTGGAGGAACAGAGCGAAAAAGGGGAGTTAGAAAAAGTTGACTTATTCTGTCCCTAGAGCTGCGGGGTTTGTGCTCACACCCAGAGAGAGCAGCATTTACAGAACCATGGATCAGCCTCAGCATATAGCTCATGCCACATCTGGCACTTTGACCTGCAGCAAAGGCCTGAAAGCTGCTTCAGCCTCATCCACTATTCAACAGACAGTGAAGTGAACCTGGTTAGAGCCTGTTCCCTCGCATGTGCCGATGGTTTCAAATCTGGTTGTTTGGACTGTGGGGTCATTTATGCCTGCGTTTCTCGATTCTTTATGTATGAGTTTTGAATACTGAAATATGTGCAGACATGCCGACGACTTTGGTTTTTTATTTGCCCTGTTTTTTTCAGGTATCCGTCTCTTAAATATGGGTCGCCATCCCGATAATGGACGTGGAGGGAAAGTGAAGTTACAGGTGTGACGCTCATAGATTTGTAGCTCATAGATCAAATTAATAAAATTCAGCACGGTTAGAGTTAATAATACTGTCCCAGTTACAAATCCACAGAACAAACCTATAGGTCCATTGGGACGTTGTTGTTGTTATTTTTTATTTATTTTTTTTTTTTATTAAATCTTTTTATTGGAGGAGCAAGCATGTTACCTTGTACAGGAAGTAAGACAGTTATCCATTTTAATTTTCTCTTAACCAAATAAAAAATATTACAAACAAAAAACTAAAACCAAAAAAGTAGCAAAAAGAACATTGCTAAGTATTATCCCCCCTCCCAACAAAAGTATCCCACCCTTCCCACACCCCCATATTTTGACAACATTCTGGGAAGCTTTTTTTTCCACTCTGTTTGGTACACATTTCTTCAAAAAGGTTTAAGGGTCTACACACTGAAAACAAGCACACGTCCGCATGTCAACATATCTACACAAATGGTTTACAAGGTTTTAAACTCACGTTTTCACAATTGTCAGTCAGGCTAATCAGTTCCCACCCCATCAGGGTAGATGATCATTGATTTGAATAAAAATACATAAAAAAATAAACAAAGGAAATAGATAATAGATGGGAAAATATAAAAGTGTCTCATTATTCAGGCATTACTTTAAGATTCTCAAAATATGTCACAAAAGGTTGCCATTTTACGTAACATTTTTGGACTGAGCCTTTCACCGTGAATTTAACTTTTTCTAGTTTAAGAAAAAATAAAACATCCTGTAACCATGCGGCCACTGCAGGGGGAGCAGGGGAAGTCCAGACCAATAAGATTCTTCGACGGGCAAGAAGTGATGTAAAAGCAATAATGTCCGATTGATTCCGGGTTAAGGTTAAACTCTCGCTTGGAATACCGAATATTGCAAACGGGCAGGGCTTAATTTTAATTTTCATGGCTTCAGATAAAGTTTGAAAAACAGATGACCAATATTTATTTAAACAGGGACACTACCAAAATGTGTGTGTTAAATCAGCTGGAGAGAGGGAGCATCTAATACAGCTGCTGTCTGTTCCTGGATATATATCTGCTAACCTAGCCCTACTGAAATGAGCCCTATGCACTACTTTAAACTGAATGAGCCCCAAGCGTGCACATGATGAGGATGAGTTAATCCTTTGTAAAGCATCCTCCCAGTGTTTGTCCAACAACTCAATCATCAACTCGCCCTCCCACCTGATCTTAATTTTTGAAAGGTCATGATTTTCTAGAGACATTAGTTGCGAATATAACAATGATATCAGTCCTTTTTTTGGACAGAGGAGGGTAATTTCTTCCCATGCTGCCCCAGCAGGGAGGACAGGGAAAGAGGGAAACAGCGTTTTGACACAGTGGCGTATTTGGAGATACCTAAAAATATTACTGCGTGATAAATCATATTTCTGGCATATATTTTCAAAACTATCAAACCCTTCTTTACAGTACAAGCTTTTAAAACAGGAAAGCTGCTTCCTGCCCCACTGAGTAAATGTTAAGTCGAGAGAGGAGGCTGGAAATAAATGATTCTTACAAATAGGACTTAGAGGGGAGGGAGAAGTGAATTTATAATGATTTCGGAACTGTGCCCAGATTCTAAGGGTGGACACTAGTACTACAGGATTGGAGGTAAACCTGGACCACTTTGTGGGCAGGGAAGAGTACACCAATGCACGGAGGGATGACGAGTGGCAATAATGTGCCTCAAGTGTACACCAATCTGCATCTGGCACATGGAGCCAGAATGAAATTTTCTGCAAATTGGCTGCCCAATAGTAGTGAATAAAACTGGCCAATAGTAGTGAATAAAACTGGGGAGTCCCCCCACATCGCGTCCCCGCTGAAGTAAGCCTTTATTAACTCTTGGGACTTTATTATTCCAGATGAATGAGGTAATGGATGTGTTAACTGACTGAAAAAATGATTTCGTCAGGAATAACGGTAGGCATTGGAACAAATACAAATACTTTGGGAGTATGTTCATCTTCACCGATTGTACCCTCCCTGCAATAGTCAGAGGTAGACTGCTCCACCTTTGAAAGTCAGCTTTCATTTGATTATTTAGGGGTGTAAAATTAGCTCCAAGAAGAGAGGTTAAGGAATGTGTGATGTTTATTCCAAGATTTTGAATTCAGAATGTGTTAAGTGGAAGGGGAATGACTCTTGTTTAATTTGCATTGCCAACTCATTAATGGGGAAGCATTCGATTTTCTGATAATTAAGTTTGTAGCCAGAAAAAGACCCAAAATTGTTCAATAGTGATACGATTACAGGGGCGCTAGCTTCTGGATTGCTTACATAGATCAAGAGATCGTCTGCATACAGAGAGACGCGATGTTCCTCATTCCCACGGCCCACCCCCCATAACAACAACGATGATCTCTATGCAATCGAAAGAGGTTCAATTTCCACTGCAAACAGGAGCGGGGATAACGGACATCCTTGACGTGTCCCACGTGACGGGGAAAATTTGGAATGAGATTGATTAGTTTGAATACATGCTTGTGGGGACGAATAAAGCAGACGGATCCATGCCAGAAATATGTCCCCAAACCCAAACCTTTGCAATACGGCAAATAAGTATTTCCACTCCACCCGATCAAAGGCCTTCTCCGCATCTAGAGAGATAACAGCTTCTGCAGTCAAGGAAGGACCGGGGGAGTAGATCACATTAGCAAGTCGGCGAATATTTGAAAAAGAGTGGCGACCCTTTATAAAGCCCGCCTGGTCCTCAGAGATTACTTTAGGGAGAACGGATTCTAAACGATGTGCCATCACCTTAGCTAAAATTTTTATATCAACATTTAGGAGGGAGATAGGACGGTAAGAGCCACACTTAGTAGGGTCCTTGTCCTTTTTGAGGAGTAGTGTAATCGTAGCTTGTGTGAGGGTTGGGGGCAAAGAACCCTTTCCCAAAGATTTGTTAAATACTTCTAGCATAATGGGTGCAAGTTTATCTTTACATTTCTTAAAAAATTCAGGGGGGTAACCGTCGGGTCCTGGAGATTTACCAGTTTGCACGTCCCCGATGGCTGCAGTGATCTCTGACTGTATAAGAGGTCGGTCTAACCCTTCCCTATCTCCAGGCTCAATAGTAGGTATATCCAAATTATCTAAGAAACGGTTCATATTTGTAACATCTGATGGGAATTCAGAGGTGTAAAGTGTAGAGTAAAATGTTGCAAAAGTATTATTAATTTCCTTTGGGTTGGTGACTATATTCTGATCCTGATCTCTCACTTGGGGTATGAGCCGTGACGCAGCCTGGCGTTTCAGCTGGTGAGCCAGCAGTCGACTAGCTTTTTCTCCGTACTCATAATAAGTGCTCCGGGTCCGCAGTAACAAGTACTCAGCCTGGTTGGTGGATAGAAGATTGAGTTTAGACTGTAAAGCTATCCGTTCTTTATATAATTCTGGGGAGGGGCTTTCAGAGTAGCTGCGGTCTAAATTAATAATTAAATCCGTCAAGTCTTGTATTTGTTCACGCCGTTCCTTATTGGCATGCGCTACATAGGAAATAATTTGTCCTCTTAAGTACGCTTTTAGAGTTTTCCAAAGTAGGGAATATGATATACCTTCCTTCTTGTTTACTTCCAGAAAAGTATCTATATTAGTAGTCACATGTTTGCAAAATTTCTCATTTGAAAGCAGCAAGGAGTTAAGTCTCCAGAAGGATTGCTCTCTAACGTTCAAAGTAAAAGAAAGGTCTAAGACGAGTGGTGCATGATCTGAAATGATGATGGCCAAATATTCATCAGATTCCACTGCAGGGATGAAAGAGCTATCTATAAAAAAGTAATCTATCCTTGAGAAAGAATGGTGGACATGAGAAAAGAAAGAAAATAGTTTGGAGGTTGGATTTTGAAACCTCCATGGGTCTACACAGCCATTTTGTCTCATAAAATCTGAGAAGACCCTTGACATTACAGATGGTGTGGTAGATTTAGGGCTAGATTTATCGAGCAATGGGTCAATTATACAATTCAAATCTCCTGCAAGGATTAATCTATGTGTATCTAAATTAGGGAGGGATGACAGAAGCTTATTGGCAAATTCAGCATCGTCCCAATTAGGGGCGTACACATTTACCAAAAGAACAGGTTTTTGAAATAGGAGGCCCGAGACAATGACATATCGACCATTGGGGTCAGCAATTATAGCAGTTAGTGAGAATTGAGTTTGTTTATTAATCAAAATTGCCACCCCTCTTGATCTGTTATTAAATTTAGAATGGAAGATATGATTAACCCATGCTTTACGAAGTCTGGTGTGGTCTTCTAACCGTAAATGTGTCTCTTGTTGAAACAAAACATCAGTTTTCAATTGTTTAAGATGAGAAAAAATCCTAGACCGTTTCACAGGACCGTTCATCACCTTAACATTCCAGGACACAAACGTAACTGCAGCTCCCCCTATTGAGCTTGTACCCCCTGCATTATTTATCATAGCAGACATCCAAAATGGGTATGATTAGCTCGAATCACATGGTGTATAAGTACACGTCTGCTCACTACATGCTCAAACCGGAAGTCCGTTATTTTTATTTTTTTAATAGGAAGTAGTTTTAGCATAATCTGTGGAAGTAGCATCTTAAGAATTTGGGACACAGTTACTGGAAATACCCGATGCTTTTGAATTTTTATATTGTAACAATACTGCATCACAAAAAAAAAAAGATCCATTCACTTTCCTTGTTTTGGGTGAAAGGTGGAAATCTCAAGACAACAAATATACAGGAATGCCGTCACTCACACATTGTGCACATACACACATACATATTGCAACTCCCATGGACCCTAAAATGATTTGGGAACTTTGTTTTCCTCCATGATCGTCACCTTTGCAAATTAACACCCTGGGAGAGAAATCATAGGATTAAGAATGGAAAAAAGCAGATGGAGGGAGGGAGAGAGAGAGAGGGGGAGAGGGAGAGGGAGAGGGAGAGAGATTATAGAGAAGCGACTGAGATAAGAGGAAATGGTTATGGACCAGCAGCAGTGAGATATAAATGGCTCTGAGCCCTGAGAGACAGACTGCCAGTGTCACTGTGGCACTGATACCCAGTAACTTAAAGCCTACACACTTCCAGCTCTTTCCCCATGAGCTAGACATCAAATCAAATCAAAGTTTGTATTTATATAGTCCAATATCACAAATAACAATTTGCCTCACTGGGCTTCACTGTGCGTACTGCAATCCAACACCCTCTGTCCTTAGACCCTCGACTAGGCTGAGGAACGACTCCCCCCAGAAAAAAACTTTACCAGCAAAAAAGAATGGAATAAATGCTATATTGCTATGCACTACCTGAATATATTTACACATTTATGCATGTGAAACATTTATTAACACCCAGACACATTTCTCATCATCAACGTGGGCCGGATGCTTGTTTTTCATTGTCATCTGTATATTCCTTTTGATTAATGTGTTTTTCAATGGCTGACTGCAAACCATCTACATTTCCTTCAGTGTAATAATAAAGTTAAAGACGAAGACGAGAAACGGAGCTCAAACCCTCATAATCTGACCATATGAACAATTATATGAGCGGTGCACTCCTTCATAAAGTACACTGTTGAGTTAAAATCCTCTTGTGGATTTCTCTGCTTACATCTGTGCTGGTCATAAAGGAGGAGATGTGCGATAAATAAAGGTAAAGCAGAGGAGTTGGACTTTTCAAGTCAGAATACCTTGCGAGAAAAACAAAACGTCTTCATTATATTTTTTTAAATATGCAGATGTCTTATTCTGTAACTGTTAGCGTAATGCTTTGGGATAATGGTGCCATGTGACAAAAAAAATCTCAAGGTTCAGTTCAGGTCCTGTTGTGGGGCTTTCAATCATATCACATGATCTTCATCAGCAGCGTTGGCTACGCACATTTGTCATCGAAATTGGAAATGGTCAAATTTCCTATATTTTCACTCACTTCAGGACTTTTCCCTTATGTACAATTAGGCTTGTAAGTTAAATTCTGTTCTTGCAAACAGCTTTTCTGAAGATAGGTATTAAATATTAAACTACCAGTTCCAAGATCAAACATGAATTTTGGAGCTTGTGTCTGTACTAGAACTGACCACTTACAAACAAGGACATCTTATGCAAGGAGGATAATTCTTGCACATACACATGCATTTCAGCAAGACACTTTCTAACGCCGTCCTACCCTTGACCATGCTGAGTAAATCCTAGGTGTCAGTGTGTATATCTGTGCAATGTCATCATCCCCAACCCCACTGTGTCCCTTAGTGTGGCTTGTCAAAGAGAGGTCACATAGGCTGAAACACAGGTAAAAGGTTGCATTGGGAGGGGGGGCAAACATGATGCAGCAAAGGAAGATGAAATGGAGAGTATATTTGAAAAAGAGCAAAGACTCTCAGGGTTTGAGAGAGAACTGCTTTGAAAGAAAAGAGAAAGAGAGACGGACGGAGAGAGAAAATGAAGTCTCCTGTGGATTGAGAAAGTGAGAGACAGAGGGAGAGTGAGGAGTTTGCCGCGGGGTGAAAAAGAGAAGAGGAATAAGGAAAGCAGGGTCACAGCATGAGGGAGCAAAGGGACAAATAACAAGGTGAGATAAGACCCAGTGTGGCAGCATCGTTCCATCCTGTCTTCATCTTCCCATCAACCTCTCTCCTCCCGGTGTGTGTGTGTGTGTGTGTGTGTGTGTGTGTGTGTGTGTGTGTGTGTGTGTGTGTGTGTGTGTGTGTGTGTGTGTGTGTGTGTGTGTGTGTGTGTGTGTGTGTGTGTGTGTGTGTGTGTGTGTGTGTGTGTGTGTGTGTGTGTGTGTGTGTGTGTGTGTGTGTGTGTGTGTGTGTGTGTGTGTGTGTGTGTGTGTGTGTGTGTGTGTGTGTGTGTGTGTGTGTGTGTGTGTGTGTGTGTGTGTGTGTGTGTGTGTGTGCGTGCGCGTGTGTGTCCACAGTGAGGATCCAGCATGGGGTAAAGCTCTGGCGGCAGGCTTCTGTCACCGGTTTCATTCAGTTGAAGTCCAGTTGGGGGGATGCAATACACACTAACTGGCAGGGTGTGTTTTGTGTGTGCGAAGCGAGTGTCATGCTCCGTGGGTGGGCATCAGCTTCAGAACACGTACTTTTTGGGACTTATTTTTATTTATTTTTATTGCCAGCCAATTCCAAGCCTGTGATTACTGAAACCTCCCTCTGAGAGATAAGATTGGGCTGTGTCCAGATGTTTCCACTGTAGTCTCAATCTAGGCTTTATGCTTCCATGCTGCGTCCCTTCTCCCGACTCAGCAAAGACTTGTTTGTTGCTGTTTTTCTGATCAACCATTTTTTGAATTACTTAATATGGCGCTAATATTTCTATTTCTATGAACCCTCTTAATTTCGCTTGCAGTGGCGATTATCACCCAGCAGTGCTGTTCAGCTCAACTCTGCAGAAAGTTTTCAGCCGTTTGTACAGCCAACCCTGCGTCCTCCCAGGCTTTAACTTTTTTGCATTGTCTCTCAATGGTGAATGTCTCTTTTCGCACTGTGGTTGTACAAGGTCTAGCTTCCACCTTAACCCTTTGATGCACAACATATGCACACCCCTTCTAATGCGCAACATGGGTCAAAATAGACCCACATTCATTTTCCATGTGTTTTCATGCTGGGTGAGTGTTTCTTTGTTGTATCTTTTGAAATCAATTTATTTTACTATTAAATGTCCCAATTATTCTTTTAATATCTTGTTTTAGATTAGTACAAGGTCAATCATTCCATTGTCCCTTTCTTATTTTACGAATAAAAATAGATTTTGAATTAGTACACCAAGTTTACACACACGGGTCAAAAATGACCCATTTATTCAAGTGTGATTTTGAATTAAATGACTATATACAATACCAATAATTTGCTTAAAATAATCACTTTAGCAGTGCTCTGGGCCAAATAATCATACATTTTATATTTGAAATGTGTTTATTTATTATACACACATGGGCATAGGTAAAGACATAACATAGAAACATACCTCTGATAACAGATCTTATTGAACTGATATTTCAACCATTTTGCCATCTGATTATTTGTGACCAAATAATAACAACTGATCACAGTAGATATCATTGAATAAATAGTTTAAAAATTGTAAACTTATTTGTGACCTAATAAAATAAAAAACATATGATCACAGTACAGTAGATAACATTGAACTGATAATTTAACTATGTAATCTGATTTGTGACCACATAACACATAACATAACACATCTGATCACAGTAGACCGCTAAAAGCCATCTCAATTCTTGCATGCCTCACAAATGACCATGACATGTCTGTGCTCCTTACACACAGGCCTGGTGCACTGGGAACACCAGCTGCTGGCTTTTCTGTCCTTGCTAGTTGTGCAGATTGCACACCTCTTCCTCTTCCCTGGGCCCTCCTGCCTGATGTCGTCCTGTGGCTGTGTGATGCCTGGGTTTTGTTTTTTGATCCCGCATCTTCCCATTGCATCAAGGATGGGCTTTTGGAGTCTGGGTGTGCCCTCCATGCGCCTCCTCATATGTGGCATGACTAACTCCTTGCCCAGCTCCTTTATGAACAGGCGGCGTGCACTGCTCTGGCCACTCATGTACTCTGGATGTTGTGTAGTGAAGGTGGTGTATGCGTTGAGGGTCGCAACATCCAGCATGTTATACCAAAGGACCATCGGCCACCTCCTTGTTCTCCGCTTACATGTGTAGGTGCCAACCATTTGATCCGTTGTGTCCACTCCTCCTTTTGTTTTGTTGTAGAACTGGATCACCTCTGGCTTCTTCTTTTGGTTGCTCTGATCCACTGCTTTGTCGTCGTGCATTGTACTCAAAAGGATAACAGACTTGCCTTTTTTCTGGACGTAGCTCACCATGGTCATGTTGCCTCTGAATCCAAACTCTGAGCTGTAGATCTCACGCAGTTTGGATGGCTTCATCACAGGTGGGATATCTGCCTTGTTCTGGCGGAGAGTGCCTACAACTGTTAGGTACTTCTCAAGGAGCTTCTCAGCCAGAGGGACACTAGTGAAAAAGTTGTCCATCGTGATGTTCCGGCCTATGGGAGGAAAAGAAAAGATTGCACTTTATAAGTATATGATTATTAAATTCAAAGACCTCACATTTATTCTTTTTTTTTTTTTTTGCTTACACAGAAATCATATAAAACAAATTACACACTGAAAGACTAGAAACATAGATATTGTGCTAGAACTGATACTCTGCATTGTATATTCACCTGTCCCTCTGATCCCACTGCACAATTGTTGGACAACAGTCTCCCCAAGCTTCTTCTTAATCTCCTCTCCTGGCTGCCTCCCTGTGTAGACAGTTCCGTCTATTGCATAAGGCACCCTTGCATCGCACATCCAAAAGATTTTTAGCCCATATTTGGCAGGCTTGCTGGGCATGTATTGCAGAAACCTGCACCTGCCCCGGAACGGCACCAGCTGCTCATCTATGGTGACACAGTCACTAGGGATGAACCGTCTTCTGCAGTTGTCCAGGAAGCAGTCCCACACGTACCTAAATGCCGCCATGTGGTCGGTTTCCAGTCGCAAAGCCCTGGTCCTCCTGTCGTCAAACCGTATGAAGCGGCGGATATTTTCATATCTTCTGACACCCATGGTGGCCTTGTAAACTGGATTTTGCAGGGGGTCAAGAAACAGCTCAAGAAACAGCTCCCGCAAGGCAACATCCCAGCTCTTGTCCCCCCCTGCAAGGAGGGTCAAACCAATAAAGGCCAGGAACTCTTCTTTGTTGAGGCTTCTCCATTCTTTCCCTTTTGCTGTAGCTGCTCTGCGACCCTCTAAGTTGGTGCATTTGAGAACCTCCTCAATGATGTTGTCACTGATGAACATATCCCAGGCATCCTTTGGTGAAACAGCTACTGCTGATCCAGGTGTAGGTCCTGGGCAGCTCCTCAGAATGTTGCAACTTCTAGTTCTGCTGTGAGTGGGGGGATTTTCATTCCAGTAAGAACCATTTTTACTCAATCTATTTGACTGGGTCTGAGTTTCCTCTTCAGAGGACTCATCAAATGAGTCCTCTATGTCATCAGAAGAGGCTCCTTCATTCAGGAGAGACACACCCACAACTCCAGCTTGACCCTGAGGCACATAGACTGGGTCATCATCATCAGAGATTTCAGACTCAGAATCAGGACCAATTCCATCCTCATCTTCCTGATCTAGTCCCTCATGCAGCATCTCTATAACCATTTCAGCAGTTAGTCGATGAACAGCCATGATCTGAATATAGACAAGCAGGAAAATAATATTTTTGTATCAACTTTATAACATCATAACTCCGTTTCTATTGGGTCTATTTGCATGAAACAAAAACTGGCGGAGACACTGAAACCAGCACTTTCTCCACCCGCTTCGGGTTGCCCTTTCAGGACCCTTATTGTAAAGTGTCCCTTTAACTTTATCAAGACTAGCTAGCTAGCATCTTTCACAAGTCTAGCTAGCTAGCAGTTATCTTTATTATTATTATTATTTATTTATTTATATAGCCCTTTACAACAAACCTTACAGTGTACCAAAGTGTATCTTTCACAATTATTTCACAAGTATCTTTCACAAGTCTAACTAGCTAGCTAATAGTTATTTTCCTTTCTGGCATAAGTAGCCTACTTATTCAATAGACTGTATGACTAATTCTCAAGATAACTTAAACCCTAATCAATCAATTAATATACTTATATTTCACGAGTCATCAAATGTCAAAAGCTAGCTAGCTAGCTTACAGTAGCCTATTGTTTCCCTTTCTGACAAGAAATGGACTTAGTTCTTAAATTATCTTAAACATAATCAATAATTATGCACAGTTATCACATCAAATTGCTTATCAGGTAAGATTATAATAATGTTAAAACAATACTTACATGTTTTGGATGTTCAAATTGTCCACAGTAAATATGTTCCTAATTGCAAACACAAATTTCAATGCGGGTCATTTCTGACCCATGTCTGAAAACTTCATGTAGACTGACAAAAGCTATGCTTATTCATAAAGGAAGAAAATAAAAATGAATAGTATGATTTGTGCTAAACAAAACAAATGAAATTTACTGAGTACTTGGTTTAGTAAATGATAAAATACATAGATTCAAAACATTCAGCAAAGAAACACTCAGCGATACATGAAATTACATAGGAAATGAATGTGGGTCATTTTAGACCCATGTTGCGCATTAGAGGGGTAGTGATACAAAATGTGTTTTTATTCAAAATGTAAAAAAGAAAAATTAAAAAAAAGTATGAATTATGATCAAAAACAAGTTAATTGAGGAATACCTGGAATACTGAATAATGAAATGAATTGATTGCAAAGATACAGCAGATAAAAACTCAGTCGGGTCACTTTAGACCCATGTTGTGCATCAAAGGGTTAAGAATTGATTTATTTGTTGGTATATTTCTTTTACGCAGGTGTTTCTCAAAACTTTTAGTGATGTGATTTTTTTCCCCTGAATACAGACAGGTTAAAACAAATATAGCAATAGGTCAGTATAACAACCAACCATTTCCCCAACCAAAACTGCCATGGGTATTAACTCCATCAGAAGAAAAAAAAGAGGAAAAAGAAAAACATAGCTGTCAAGGTTTGGTTATCCCTTCATCCCCACTCGCTCGTCTCCATCCTTTCGATCCTCCATCCCTTCATCCCTCTCTAACCCAAACTCCCTTCAAACCTCCGACTGACTGACTGACAGCCATCCCCCCTGTGAGCCGGCTTGGGTTTTTTTTTTTTTCCTGAGGAGAAGCTCATACATACACACACTGCCCACGCAACCATCTGATCCCATGCCGTGCCTTAGCCGTCAGCGGTGCCGCTCTCTCCTTGTTGTTGCGTTCTGACAGGCCGTTGCTGGGCGTTGTGTTAGCTTGTGAATGCGTTCGGGGCTTCAGGGGTCAGAGCCCAGCCCGGCAGCAGCCTCAACCCAACCAGATGTGGACTCTCCCTGACATGTCTGACCAAGCGTTAAGCACACAGAATAACCCTGCACATGTGCACTAGGTGATAATAGCTATAGGTAGTGCGCGGGTGCACAGATGTACGATTTCGGCACGTTGACAATTGCTTAAGTTGGCTCTAATTAGCCATTGTGTGTGTGTGGGGGGGGGGGGGAAGTGTTCAAGTCAGTTCAGTGGAAAAATGTATTCTGTGTAGAAATAACCAACCCAGTCTCACAGTGAAATGTAAAATAGCAACGTTGGTCCACAGCGCAAAATGTAGAGGTTTCACAATAAAGGCCTTGAAATTGTGAATTACCTACATTTGTTCCCCCTATTCATTTCTAATGGACAGCGTACATGTCACGTGACTTTTAAGTCCTCCCGGCCGAAACGAAACCCAAGCTGTGACCGCCATTGCCCCAGCTTTTATTCTGCAGATTTTTAAGATGTATAAGCTATTAAATGGGTTTTTGATAACATTCTTAGTGAGAAATGTGTGTCTTACTCTCACAATCTTCACTCAGTGAATGTATACGATGTAGTTTGATGGTTATCACGAATATTATTCTGGACATCGCCAAGAAAATGTAGAAATACAACATTTGTTTCAGGTTGATATACTGGTTGCTATGCTGTTGCTATGACGCTCGTGGCGCTGCCTTAAACCGGAAACAGGAAGCGTTTGAATAACTATTATTTATTTGCCGTAAATGCTTAATGTAACTGTTAAATTGTGTTCTCTCAATTAAAAAACACATGTTTATTTCAGAGGAGGCATGACGTCTACAGAGTCGCCTGCTTACAGCTCCCGTGACAGTTATGAACGTTTTATATTTTCTTTTTCACGAGGAAAGCCAATCAAGAGAGCAGAGCTCAGTCATCCTCCACGGTCAGACAGGAAGTGAAGCAATAAATTACAAAGTAAAATCGGTGGGCACTTCCGGTTTCAACATATGTAATGAATTTAGCTTTCTTTATATGTCCATGGTAGCCATTTGAGCGAGCTAATCACTCGATATTGCGGACTTTACAGTTAAAATAGCAGGAGAGATCACTTTACTTGCTTTTTAACCTCTGTATAATCTTGGTGGATTACATTACTTTTTATGTTATTCATTATTTTACATTAAATTACCTTTGAGGAGAGATATCCTTGACAACTTTTTTTCACGTGACATGTACGCTGTCCATTAGAAATGAATAGGGGGAACAAATGTAGGTAATTCACAATTTCAAGGCCTTTATTGTGAAACCTCTACATTTTGCGCTGTGGACCAACGTAGCTATTTTACATTTCACTGTGAGACTGGGTTGAAATAACAAATAATAGTCTTTTACCTGTCTACATGGTATGACACCGAAGTGAGGGGGAGAAAATCCAACAAACCATCAGGAAATTGAATACTAGTACATCCTCTATTCCATGTTTCAAGACTTTAATTTGATTCTCTTTGAACAATAGGAGCCTTGACAGATATTAAAATACACTTTAAACAGTGGAACGATGATTGATGTGCCAATCCCAGTTTGGCGCAGACGGAGACACGGGAACTTCGCCAAGTTAATTGAGGCAGTCTACAAACTGGATCAACAAACTGGAACAGCTAATGGGATGAATGAAAATTAGATGAAAAGAGATTTAAAAAAAAAGTAATCCTACGAAGGCAAAAAAATAAACAGTCAAACTTTTAAAATCCAATAAAGTTGAAAAATAGTGTGTGAAAGGGAGGAATGGAGTACAAGTACGAACAGCAGTAGCAGCAAACTAATCATGAGAAAGAACAATAGCAGGACAAAGTCAATGTAATTAATGTGTGCATGGAGGTATGGCTGGAGGCACATGAGAGGAAAGACAAAGAGCCTGTGCTCACTTTTCACTAGCTGCGAATGCCCTATAAAACTACACCCCATTTATTAGCTGCAGACCCAAGGTCTGTTGGAGGTCTTAAGGGCCGTTGGAGAATTGCAGTCCGATGCCTGATGCCATAAAGCTGGGGTGAACTGGCCCATGATTGGTACCAATTCAGCTCAAATCTCTCTTTAAAATAAGTTAGGAGGAGCTTACAGTTTTTGTTGATTCTAGCGGCACCGTTGGACAAAAGCGGTATTGTTTTTACGACAATATCGCCCAAGCGCGTGCCAGTGGTGCGTGCATTTTTTTAGGTAACAAGTTAAAAGTAGAATGAAAGATGCAACGTGAAGAGGTTATGTATTTATACTAGGGCTGTCAAGCGATTAAAAAAATGTATATAATTAATTACAGGCTCTGTGATTAATTAATCTAAATTAATCGCATACTTTTATGACACTTTTATACCTGTTTATAAACGGCTGTATAGCCTTCTACAGTTTGTTTCTCTCTCTCTCTCTCTCTCTCTCTCTCTCTCGCTCTCCATCTCTCGTAACTTCTTTCTCCACAACAGACAGCGCTGCACTGCCACAGATGCCTATGCCGATTCATTCACCATCATCGTACTCATAGGCAAAAATATTGACACACACACACACACACGGGGCGGGTGTCCGTTTACGCGGGAGACGAGACAGCTAGCAAACAAAATTGAGACACACAGAGGAAGATTGAGAGATACTGTTTTGAACCTATACATTGTTGCACCCACTAAATCAATAATGCACAGACACTGCGGAGAATAAAGTAAGATGTCTTCCTACCTTCATGCTTATTTGCCCGAAGCATCCCATAAACCGTCCATAGAGCGGCCCTGCTTCTCTCTTTACTTTTCTCCCTTTTACCCATGCGGGCTGTGTAAGCAAGCTACAGGTGCAGCTGCGCACCACTTTTGCACCGGGTCAAAGGGCATTATAGAAGTGCGATTAATCTGCGTTAATTTTCTTAATCGCGTTAATTTTTCTGTGATTAATTAATCGAAATTAACGCGTTAATTTGACAGCCCTAATTTATACGTATCAATGTAGGATTATAATATGACGATGTTGAATCAAAAACTGGTATGCCTGCCATAAATTGTTTTGTCTAAGTGCCCCCGGGGCGTAGCCATTCAAATAAATTAATAATAACTATATACAAAAGCATTCTTTTCCCTGATGGTCTCATTTGCTGCTACAGTTAATTTATAAATTAGACTGTTTCATAAAGATAAAAAATGTCCTCTTAGGTTTAACATCTCTCCAGGCGCAAATCTTGTGCATGCTGCCAGAATAAGGCGGTCACATGCACACCTGCTATAGGCTCTACTGCAATTTTTGTCTTGCATGCCAGATCTTCTTCTTTACTGTGGCCCTGTCCCGATTTCTCCTTGAGAAGTCACTTTCTTTTTCATCCTACGCAAAGGAACACATTCTTAAAATCTCACAGAGAAAAAGAGCCATCCAGCTTTAAGCTGCCCACTAAGTCTAAGCTGTATGTCCGAGATATGTCTGAGGTAGTGCTTACTGCTCTGTCTGTTTGCTCAGCCTCAGCAAAGCCCGTAGTTTTTGTATGTGTTTTCCTCTTTCAACCTTCTTCCTCTTCCTAGAGAAAAGCTACATTTTTTTCTGCAAACTTTGAAAGAAAAGGGAGAGGTTTAGGAAGAAAGAATATAAGGGGAGAATTGTTATGTGTTTAAAAGAGAGAAGCAGAAGGAAAGGAGACAGCCACCTATGGATGTGCCTGTCAGGAGATGGGTCTGTGTGGAATAATATCGATCCAAGCAGATGAACCGGTGGTTAGCCTTGATTTTGAGTGTATGAAGATAAGCTTTCCTTCCCCTCTTTTCGCTCTCTTTCCTTCCTTCTTTTCTTTTTCTTCTCTCTTCGCACACCGTCTATATCTCTCTCGATCCCTGGCTCGCGTCCCTCTGCCCGCCCGCCTGCTGCTTACAGACACACAGCCCATTTCTGTCTGGCGGCTCCTCGTCTTGCTAGCTCACTGGAGCCTGCTGCTGAAGACGGAGCAGACCTGAGATACGCACGTGGCAGCCTGCCAACCTGTTTGTGTGTTTTTGGATCACTGGTGTCTTTATCCATCAGCTAGCTCTCTCTGTGTGTGTGTGTGTGTGTGTGTGTGTGTGTGTGTGTGTGTGTGTGTGTGTGTGTGTGTGTGTGTGTGTGTGTGTGTGTGTGTGTGTGTGTGTGTGTGTGTGTGTGTGTGTGTGTGTGTGTGTGTGTGTGTGTGTGTGTGTGTGTGTGTGTGTGTGTGTGTGTGTGTGTGTGTGTGTGTGTGTGTGTGTGTGTGTGTGTGTGTGTGTGTGTGTGTGTGTGTGTGTGTGCATGTCTAAAAGCAGAGATCAGGTTGAGGAGTAATAGAGGATAAGTGCTGAACCTGTTTCAAGAATCGTGTTAATCACATAAGATCCTCAGCCACGTGTGTGTGTGTGTACACAGGAAAGGACCCTTCCCCTTTCCCGTGTAGTAATGTACCCAACTGCATTCTTGCCTATTGATTTAGTGATTCTCTTATGCCATGCCCAAACAGTGTCTGTTCCACCATGAATGTTTGGACAGGTGAATGTGTATAGGTTGGTGCTTGCCCTGTTTGTAGGAAGGGAGAATGGCTTGAGCGCGGCAACCAAACCAATGAAAGCGCCATCAGCCCTGGTAATTGAGTTACGCTTTCACATTCAACTCAGTAGTTTCCTGTTACCAAGAGGAAACTTTTCTATTTTGCATTTTTGTTTTGCATTTCCCATCAAGTTTACGACTTAGAGAGGGCCAAGGCCTACTGAATTCAAAACAGCAGACTTAATGTCTGTGGCTGGCTGTGTTGCTCAGGTTTTCATCAAGGTTTCTTGTCTGAAAATGTAAAGTAAAAAAAAAATAAAATCCATTATTTTCCTTGTTTAAAAATGTTCACATTGCTCTTGAAAGACTAATATACATACAAGCAGGTGACATGCCACACACCATTATGCCTGTTATATACTGAAGCACTGCAGCAGTGTCTCAAAGAGGCATTGATTCAATCGTATTTACTGTGGAAGCCTTCCCTGATGGTCTGCTCTCTCTCTCTCTTTCTCTCTTCTGTTTCGTTCCCTTCCTTTGTCCTCCCCAATCATCCATTCCTTTGTCCTTTAGGTGTAGCGGAGGTGATAGTTCTGGTGGGTGGGCGTCAGGCCATTGGGATGAACCAGCGATCTCTGACAGCAGTCACCTGTTTTAACCCCCAGAACAGTAAGTGGTACCCGCTGGCCAGCCTGCCCTTTTACGACCGCGAGTTCTTCAGTGTCATCTCGGCGGGAGACAACATCTACCTGTCAGGTGAGCTAAATCGGCCAATCCGGCAGCAACAATTGTAGCTTTTCCTTCCGCAGTCATTTAGTGGCGCAGGCCACGAGCGCGGTAGATGCCGCCGCTTTATCACACTGCAGTAGGCCTAGTCAAAGGTTATCCCCCTGCATGAAGGAAGATTTCATATCAACTTTGGAAGTAAAACATAGTATCCTAAAGACAAATTAAAGGTGGACTCCGGAGAATGCTTGTTGTCAAAATCACTTTTTGTCAAAATCGGTGAACATATCCTCGAGATCACCTGTAGCCTTTGTAGGCCTACTACTCTTTGTGCACTGAAAGATCTGGTGTTAAAACATAGCCTAGGTTCTGTAAACTGTAGCTAACAACATGACCGTTCTGTACACCTTTAAGAATATCATCATACGATTGTACCGAATTACAAAGCACCGCTGTATAGCCTCACTGAGCTGACATTAAAGCTAGATTGACATTAAAGCATTGCTAGATTCTTGACGAAAAGTGATATGAAAAACATTCCCTTCAGTTTTGAGACATGACATGATGATGAACAGACATTTCCAGTCTCGTTATTATTATTGGAAACCTTCTTGATCCCCCCCTTCTTTGAAAGGTAAAAAAAGACTTTATGGATTTAGATCAAGAAAAGAAATCTATGGAACTTCTTGTGGTCTCTAACCTCTTTTATCGTATTAAGTCTCATAAAGGTTGCCACACTTGACATTCATGAACTCTTCATGAGGACATTTTCACTCTGAGAGATACGATCCTGTAAAGAGAGGCTACTCAAGCCAGCGCCTCCTGTTCTTGTGACCTTTTTGTGAAACAGTTCCAGTTTTAAAAGGGTGGCTGCCCTCAAAGCCTACTCATCTGTTGCTTTGAAAATACAGGCTATGACCGACAGTGCAGACAGCTTTAATGTCTTTCTTTTCAGAACAGTCTTTTTTGTATATAATGCCTCTCCTATTTACTTTCGGTGGAGATGTTTTTCTGAACTTGAACTTTTTTTATTTTTTATTTTTTTTTAACTCCGTCTGGCTTTACAGTTGCTGCAGTGTTGTGAAGCTTATTTTGTTCCATAGCAGCACACTGTGCACTCTGTGACTCTCCTGTTATGAGACTCCTTTTGAGTTGCTCCTCCAGAGGTTGACCGAATTTCTCCCTCCACGGTCCATTTGTTCAAGAATCCTGTGCGGCGATCAGACCTTGACATTGCACGGTGGAAATGCAGCAGGATTTGTTGTGCGCGTACCTTACCTCTCCCTTCTTTTTTTCATATAAATGTTGATTTGTGTTTGTGCCATGGAACAGGTCTGCCTGTGTGTTTCCTCTGGGAGTTAGCCCGCGAGCTGAGAAATCAGAGGTGTTCTAGCTATAGCCACAGGCTGCGGTCTCTTTAACCTTCCTCACTCTCAGAGGCGGGGGTCACTGGGTCACGGGGTGGTGTAACATGTCAAACTGCACGGCTCACAGGGCAGATTTGGAGAGAGCCGAAGCAAGTAGCCTACCGTTTTGATGGTTGGCTGGCTGACCAGTCAACACAGCAGCTAAATAACTTTCAGTCAAACTTTGTTATTTTTTTTAACTTCTGGAAACTGTGTGTTTACACCATATTTATGAGGGCATATTTGAACATTTAATAGAAAATAGTTTTAACTATTTTTTTCTTTCTTGAGGTATTGTGATGAAACTATTAGCGATAAGGATGCTGACAATAAAACTATATTTATTCACTTGAAAAAGTCATTAAAAAAGTCCAAACCTCATCTGATTATTGATAATAAAGTTGTCCAGTACCTTATTATTTTGTCATTGAAGCGGTACATAATTCAAATCAGAAAATCAAAAATCTGTGTTTGACCAGCCAGCAGTGTCCAGCCCTAGATACGCTGCACTGACTATTCCTGAATCATTAGTGCCCCCAATTGAAGCAGGTCTTTTTTTTCTACACTTTGGTGCAACATTTAGTCAATCATTTTTCTCCATTTGAAAACCCAGCTAATGAGTCCCTCATATGGTTTGGGGTTCGCTGGTAAAGTGTCTACAATGGAAACACCCTTGTAATCACCCTACCTCCACTTTAATCATCCTTATCTTATATATATTTATAAACATATATATATACATATATATTTATATATTTCAGGTGGCACAGAGACTGGTGTGATGGTGGCCGACGTATGGTGCTACATGTCCCTGCTGGACAACTGGAATCTGGTGTCGCGGATGACGGTGGCTCGCTGCAGACACAACAGCCTGGTATACGACGGCAAACTCTACACCATCGGAGGACTGGGCATATCGGGGATCCTGGACCATGTCGAGAGGTAAGAGTCAACTCTTAACACAGCCACAGACCCCCCCCACTCCCCCCGCGATTTCACAGCCATCTCGGATAGCGCCTGGTGACAGTTCTGCAAAGAAATGGTGGATGCCACTGAGCAATCCTGTTTGAGCAAATACAGATTCACACTGCACAGCGAAATCGTGGCAGATGGTGTGGACGTGCAGCAGCGCCGTGTAGCATATTGCAGGTTTTTGAGCATTTTTCTACGAGAGCAAAAAAAAAAGGTGCCGAGGAATGAATCCAAGTCGGGGCATATTAAACGGTCCCAGCTGTGTGAGTGTTGCTGTGGAGCGACAGAGCACCTCTTACTTGTTTGCGAGCAAGTGGTGCACACACGAGTGAGAGGATTTGCTTTTTTCGAGTGCCGAGTGGTCTACCGTGTCTGATTTCATCCACTTCAGCAATCAAAACGCCATGGACACTTCATTTGAAGGTCGTCCACTGTGGGCTACTCTATGCTGGCTCTTTTCCTCTTATTTTTTACGTGTTTTTTTGTCAGAATCTCCCGAGCATAAGAATCAGACATAGATGGTGTTGGTGTACCCCATGTAGTACAATACATTTCTTATGGCATTAAACCGTGAATAGGTCTCATCCAGATGTAATAATCCAATTCATGTCGCTTGACTATTGCAACACGGCTCCACATGTCTTATTCTTGCCTCCCAACCTGCATGGGGCTGAGGATAGATTTTCAGTAGAGAGCGGGGTGGGCTTACCTCCCCATGTACGACAGAGCCAGATTAACCAAAGCAATCAAAAGAACATTACTGAGTATATTAGAGCAGGCCGCTGCCGCTCATTACCTAACAGCTCAATTGATCTCCAAAGCTGTTCGCAATGCACAACAGTGCTCCAAAATGAAACAGCCTAATTTGATATTTCCCCCACAATGCCATACAGTGATGTTATGAGAAGGGGGTAGATGGAATATTTATACTATAATGGAAACACATTTGATTCCTCTGTCTCCGAGCTACTTAATTTGAGACATGCCAGTGCATCTAGGGCCCTCTACGGCTCAAATCAACGTTTTTGCCGTGTGATGTGTGTTTCTATGTGTTTCTATGTGTGTCTGTGCCTTTGTGTGCATCTTTTTTGTGCAATCATGAAGCTTCTCCAAAGGCCCCTAAGCAACTGGACTCAATCATCTGCACCGGAAAACTTTAACCTACTTTGCCTCTCTCCAAGAACTGCCAGAGAAGCCTCTTCAGCTCGGTATTAGGGCGTTTGTGATGGCCATGGAGAATATACCCACACACCGAACAAACCAGTTGAACTCTTAATAGTTAGGAAGAAGAAACATGGTGCTCGAGCTGCTAGCAATCAATTTTTTAACACAGGCCTGTGTTGTATTCACCGGCCTCATCATTTAGCAGCTAACAGGTTTATTCAAGCTGTTCGGGCAAATCATCGGAGAAGTCAACAGGCCTGTTTTCTACGAAACCCAAGGCTTTTAGTTTGTCTTTCTCAGAAACCACTATGGTGGAGCGTGAGTCACAATTGAGTTGGATAGCGATAGGACTCTGTTCTTGGAAGAGAAAAGATAAATTCATGGAAAAGTATGCTTTTAAAGAGAGGGCTGAAATGTGGGAGTATATGTTATATACCACAGATGTATTATATTGAAATTATTATAATTTTTTTTATGTTACATTTTTTCCATGATAATGATAACCAATGTATTATTCATTGGTCAAAGATGTGTTGACCTGCCGTGAATGCATTTACCATCACCTTTGTTGCTGGATGTATATTAATTAGCTGGCGGCGTGGGATGCATGCAGCTTTATGAGGCCTTGAATATCTTGCTTCTTCATCTTTAATGTGGAGAAGGTGACAGCTGTTACTGGGTAATAACCATGCCGTAAAGGTTGGAAATATTTTTCATCCCACAAATAAAACCTGTTTTCTATCTACAATATAATCTGCAAATATGCTTCACTCAGTTTATGTTGGGAGGAGGAAATTCAAGACATGATATCGTCAATAAGAAACATTGAGATATTTAAACAGACCATAAGATATCAGTGCATATGCATCTAGAGGGAAAATACATCTTCTACGTATGTGTTGCGTCTGTGAAGCAAGACTATAATGTTGCGGTGAAGCATCATTTACAATAAATGTTTTGCTGAGAATTTACTACAATGAACAGAGCTGAAAAGAACAGGGTTTTATTAGGCCGGAGTATGGGCCAACGGTTTCACAAGAATAGATACCCATGTTCAAGCCATAATGCACATTTGCATACACTTTATTTAGGCCTACTTTTTTTGAAAAAAAAATGTGTGGGATTGTTTCACCTGCGATGTCACAATTATGCGTCATGTGCAGTAAGCACTAAGCTACTAAGGAGCTCCAGAAGCCCTCCCCTTTAAAAGGTTTGACTACAAAACAGCTGTTCAACAACCTTTCACCACTTATTTAGTCATGTCAGTTTTAATGTAAAACAATCAAGTCATTTGGTGACAGCAAATACACCGTGGATGGTCCTCTTTGTCACAGACATAAAAAAGAATCAGGGAGTCTCACTGACAGCTGGATAATTTCACTTTACAACAATGTCACATAAATCCTCTATCAACGCTCAGTAGAGTTAAGGATGAGAGCTGGAACAACGCTGTATGTATGTATTGTAGCTGTATATGTACTGTATGTAAGGTAGCTCTACTATTGAACTTTTGTTTTGGCTCTTACAAATAATGAGTTGAATTCATCAGTGGCTTAATAATGCAACCTTACACATTTCGATGCACTCTAGTGTAGCCACAGCCTTACTATGGTAGGACCAGTTTCTCATTGAAGCTTTCTCATTATCTAAGCTAATGTTAGCAAACTGTATGCATTTATTGATATATAATCGACATTACTGAGTCGATCTACTTACTTTTTGACTCTTCTCTTCTTGTGGTACTGTTACACTACGTTTAGTATTTTTATCGCTATCATAGTTGCCTCTTGTGGGTAATGTTCAGAAACATATATTATTATAATGATCACTGTCATTCAAATCTCATGTAAGTGATGCTAAACGAGTTTGAATGAGATATCAGATATTGATGAGGCATGAGAATATTCTTTGGTAACATGGATTTATTCTGAAACTGATGGACTGGGTTTCTCGTTTTAATAATTATATATCCAGTGATGTATTAATGTACAAGATTAAATATTTAAACAATATTGAATAATGTTTGTTTTGCCAAAAGCTTACGGAGGATTTGAACAACCAACAGCTGGTCTGTCCAATCAACTCAAAAGACAGGTGCTATAAAATCACACAATGTCACAACGGCTTGGGGAAGGGCTTGACAGATTAACAACAGCAGTTTATTCGGTAAACCTCAAACACAAGTTTAGCTAATACATAATTTTTTATTTTTTTTTGCAACATGTTACGACAGAAAAAGGATTAGACAGAATATTTGTTTGAAAATCCAATCCAACTTGAAAACAAGGTTTCTGAGTAGAAACGTCAATTATATATATATATACAGTATAATATATATATATATATATAAGCTTATTCTGTAACCTTGGCGTGTTATTGTTACTACGCACAAGTGGCTGAAATGTTGTCATGCCCACAGAAAAGTTGACTGACGATCATAAAGTTTTCATGTGAATCATAACATACATTTTATAGCAGTTGAACATTATCAAGATGATTCCCAGGTCATTCTGGAGGCATTTGTTCATATCAGCTTTGATAAATGAGCACCATTAACGGCTGATCCTCTATTTTGTAGCTAAACCCCAGATTTGGCAGGTGTGGCTCTGCTGTGGGACACAGTTGGCTCTACCTCAGCTCAGTTAGTGTTGTGCCAAAACTCTAAAGATAGTAGAGACTCCAACTGGGAGGCAGCTAGTCCACAGCAGGACTAAAACCCTGGCCAGTGGAGATAAGGGAACTGTTCCTAGAGCCGTTTATTTCTTTTTTAATCACCTCCACACAAGGAGAAAGAAACTGCAGAGGTCTGAAGTGCAGTTACATGGAGAGCTAATAACATTCAGGAATCATTAGTCAGTGTATGTGAATGGCTGCCTTGTTTGATATGCAGATGGCTGCTGGGGATTGTATCTGAAGGCTGGGGAATGGCATGGAACGGTGCGACAGCCAGAGTTGATTTGCGCCGCTCATAGAGTGATTGATTGCAGGGATTGTTTACACACGCGCGTACACACACACAGCCGTTGTGTATGCGTCCCTCTGCGCACTCGCGTCTTCCTGTACCGCGTTGTTCCTTAGATACATGTACTGTAGGCTCTGTAAACACACTTGTGCTTATTTGTCCGTCTGTGTGTGTGTGTGTGTGTGTGTGTGTGTGTGTGTGTGTGTGTGTGTGTGTGTGTGTGTGTGTGTGTGTGCGTACATCAGCCAGCCCACAACCAAGGTTTCTCTCCTTCCAGCTATGGCTCTCAGCACCGCGACTCCTAATTTGCAGTCCTCCCTTGTGTCTCTCCCCTCCCCATCTCTCCGTCCATCTCACTGAGGGTTTCACGCTCCTAACCGTGAAATTCACCCACAATCACAATTATCATGGCTTCAATCAGAGCCATCTCAAAGCTAGTGGGATGCAGGATTATTTGGGAAAGGCAGGAGTTCCAAGTCAACACTCAGGAGGACTGTACAGGTTTATTCCCGTCCCCACTCTCTACAGTATACACTAATGACTGACAGACTTTTTAAGGATGGGGGAGCAGTCAAGTTGGGGAGGTTTTTAACTTGCAATCAGGTACCCTGGGCCTGCATGCTCCTCAGCATGTTGATCCTTTGGCAAACCAGTATGATTGCAGATATTGAATAATTCATGGCCGTCTAATGACGTGTCAATCACTGGTGGTTTTGTTTTATTTATCGCACACTATGCACTGGTTTTGTGCGTCCTCCATGCTCTATTGCAAGTTAATATTGCATGAAGACTGTTAGCAACATGACACTGAGTACAGCAACACACCTTTCTAATCAGGGATGCTGTTTGGTTAACAGGCATGGAGGGGAGAAGGGCAATTGTAAAGATCATGTTCTCAGGCTCTTGTATGGATTTTCAAATTAAAATGGCCTTATAAATGGCGGTACATAAACGCGTGCCAGTAAAAATCTGCAGAGAGAGCTCTATTGTTCATTTGTCGTTTTTCAGCTTAATTGACTGGCACATTTGTTTCCTGCTTTCTTGCACTATACCGACTGTGTATAGTGTTCAGGCGTCAGCATTCTCCCTGGTCTAGTGCTAGGCTTTTGTCTGTGTTTGTTCCATTTCAGTGAAGGTTGCTGAGCTCCTCCATAGTGGTCGACCTTTCTCTGACTGTCCAATGCCTTCATCCCACTCTTAACACAACAAACTCCATCTTTTTCTCGAGTTTCGCTTGTTCCACCTACTTACGGTGTTCTACTTTTGACCAGCACAATGGGCTGTTTCAATAACGTTAGCCTTCTGTGACGCATGAGGCAGACCTGTAATGCCTCGAAGGCCTCGGCGGGGGCAACGTTGAATGGCTCCCGGGAACGGGAACATACGGCAAGATTGAGATTCCAGCGGGCTGCTTCACTATGCCTCATGCTGCACACAGCTGAAGTCTTCTGTGGGCTGCTCTGTGAACTGACAAGTCCTTAAGTACCTGATGTCCGCGGGCGGTGCACACGCCGGGTTGCCAGTCACCCAGAAAAAGGTCCCCTTCTGTGGGAGACCGGGGCTGGGAGATACCCTACGTCACACTCATAGGAGGAAAAGGGCTCCAGCTGCTTTTTGAGTTATGGTGAGGCATGGTTTGCCTCCTGGCTTGTTCGTATGAGTGCGCTAACACGTGGGATCTGCCTCTTTGTCTGCAGGCAAAAATAAACTGTCATCCAGCCAGAAAGAGAGGAGCAAGGATGGTCCAGTCCATTCTGACTTAGTCAGCTTGCACGTGATTCCATCTAACTTCAAGAATCTAGATCTCACAACCCCTATGAGAACTGGACAGCTCAGTAGGTAACACAACGGATTATGGTACGGTAAACCTGGGTTTCAAAACCCGGTCAGGGCAGGGCAAGTCCAGTGTGGTCCCTAGGCAAGACCTTTAATGCGAACTGCCTACCTAGTTGGTGTACAGTAAGTCACTTTGGACAAAATCTGAATGAAACATATTTAATAACTGCTTCTAAAAACACACACTTCAAACATTCACAACATTCCCAATTCCTTCATTGTCCATTTCAGCTCTGTCCTGCCTAACAGCACTCTGTTTTGGAGACAGTGTGGAAGTTAAATCAGAGAGGCAATGGTGCTGCTCGTAACAAATGAAGCGCCCCGCAGCTCTGCAGCCCCAGGTGTTCGGGACCCCTTGCGGTGAAAAGAGTGAAGAAAGAGGGGAGGAGAGGAAAGACGAGGCGAGCCAAGCCAAGAAGAATTTAGCAGCTCGGAGCATCAGAGCAGGAGAGTAGATGAGAGGAGTTTGTAGATGCAGCAAGTCCCCCAGGTGGGCCTGTGAGCTCTGCCCAATCAGTCACACTGGAACCACTGGGCCCTTTTCTTCTGCTTCTTCTTCTGCTTCTTCTTCTTCTGCTTCTTTCCCAGCCCCTCCAGCCCCTCTCTGCAGCAATAACAAAGTGATGGCGTTGCTGTGAATGTATTTTATATATCTACGAGTGTGTTTCTGATCTGTTTCCTCCGTACTACTAGGTCAGATAGTGCCTGGAGCTAGGTTTTGAAGGGGGAGGGGGGTTGCACTCTGCCCCGGTAGCCTCCCCGCAGCATGACACTGTAGTCGGGGACAACAGGCTCCCAGAGGCCCCCTGCCAAGGCGTTTCCGCCCCTGCCGAGATAATCCCCCACTCCTCAGGATTAACCAACTTCACAGTGCCGGCCCCATACTGCGCTGTCAAGACACCAGTTCACTATACCGCCATCCCTACTCCCACGATCACACTCTCACACACGATCACACTCTCACACACGCGCACACACACACACACACACATACACACACACACACACACACACACACACACACACACACACACACACACACACACACACACACACACACATTTACCCCTTTGAAATCAGTGTTGATTTTTTCTCCTCGTGTCTCCATGTCTCTCTCAGTCCTGCTCACTCCAATTTCCGGCGCTTCCAATATTTATTACATCACAGTTTACAATTTAAAATGTTCAAATCATGCTGCTACCTTAACATTTTAGATGTTTGAGGGTTTTTTTTTTGTTTACTGCCACGCATCCATTGGTCACATACCCCCACAATGTAAAAATCCATCAGCAAACTCTTGAAATTCTTCTTTAATCCATCACGATGGTCATCAAAGCTGCATTACCTTTGGTTGCACTGCAATAATGAGGCAACGCAGTGCAGAGTTTTTTTAATTGAACCTCTTGTTAATCAGCAGCAGTGCTGACATGATTAGCCAATAAATGCTTTGAATTTGATCGACAGAATATTAATCAACAGTCGTAATTAATATTTTAAGTAATTTTTCAAGTCCCATGCAAATTTGAATCCAAGTTGCTCTTACTTGTCTTTTCTTTTCTTTTTTCTTCATTGGCCATTGAACACAACACTCTATTTTAAGGTGTCACCACTATGCACTCTGGGGTGATGTGTAATGAAAGAGCTAAAAAACAAACACTAATAAGATCCTTTAAGCCAATTTGGTGTCTATTGATTGGGCTGTCATTAGTGGCATGATTTAAAAAAAAGCACTCTCCAGCTTAAGAGAAGCCTTGTCTCATTATATGTGTACTGTATATAAATTATGTCATGTCCCAGCTCCGCAGAGTAGCTAGTGTGTGTGTGTGTGTGTTTCAGTCTCTCAATGCATCCTCGCCTCCCTCTAACTGCCCCGCTAGTTTCCTCTTTTAACCACAATTCCCAACCTCTCCTGTACTGTGCGTTTTGTCCCATTGCTCCCTCCGTGGCTGATTAGGTGGGCAGGAGATGATGGGTGTATTTCTGGCCCTGTGAGGCTTGCAATTTTGAATCTGTCTGACATGCTCGAAGACACTGTCTCCTCTTCATTGTCTTCTAATGGGGCGCTGAGGTCTCACAGACACGTAGGTTCAGGATGAGCGTGATGTGTGTGTGTGTGTGTGTGTGTGTTTGCATGTGTGTGTGTGTGCCTGACAGTTATACAGAAACATTGGCGAGCAGCAGCAGGTGTGCCCGAGGATGGTATCAGGGAAAGGCAGAAGGAGGCTGCAGGTAATGAGTAGTATGGGGCTGTTTGGTCTTCCTACTCGTTGATAAACGACGGGCTGGTATACTTTGGACAATTTCCAGCCTTTACCAACAGGCAAGTGATTTTTCTCCCGCCTTCTTTATGCTTCTGCACCTTCCTCTATGCTCTATCTTTTTTCTCTCTTTCTTCCTCCATCCCTCTATATGTCTAAAACACACACACACACACACACACACATACACACACACACACACACACAGAAAAGCCCTATGGTCCCCTTTTATCCTCCCTGTCCTTTTCTCTCATCTCAGGCTTCCACCTAATCACCAAGTCGTTCAGGCAGTCAGTGAGTTTGCAGCAGTTTGTTGCGGGCTAATTATCTGTGGTTAGGATGTGACAGATGCTGGCGAGATGTTTGGCAGTCAGTTCGCCACCTCCCCAAAGGAAGCAGCAACAACTGACCTTTAGAAAGCCCTGGCAGCCCATCGCAATATCCAGGCACCCAGAGAGGGCCCGACACTGGAGGTGGGAAGGTTAGCTGTTATATATAGATTTGTTCTAAAAGAGGGGCTGTGTGTGTGTATGGGGGGGGGGGGGGGGTGCGCGCCCAAGGTGAAGGTGTTTACATCAACACAGGATAAGTGCAGACGTAGCACTATGTCCTGTGTGTGTGTGTGTGTTTGTGTGTGTCCACCAGTAACTTTTATTTACAAGGGTAAAAATGTCAACCATTTATTAAAGGGCCACATAAAGGGATCCAAAAGGAACCTATCTTGCTAAAGCCCCCATACATTCTATATATTGTGTGCCAGTATGCACCTTATGATCGTTAACCTAAGATTGTCGCTACATTAATGATTTTTATATATGTGAACCCTAATCCTATGGATGAGTCTGTCGGCTTAATATTTCCGTTGTTGAGTGCAAATTAGCTAAATTTAGCATGCCAAGATATACTCAACAAAGATGTTCAACATGGTAAAACATTATACTTGCTTAACATCAGCATTTTAGCATTGTCATTTTGAATCTGTTAGCTTGCGGACATTAGCATTTAGCTCAGAGCACCACTGTTCCTAAATACAGGCTCACAGAGCTTCTAGCATAGCTGGAGACTCTTTTTATTTATTTTTTTACAGCCCAAAAGTACATGAGAAAGTATACACAGAACCTTGATGAAACTTTTTCATTTAATGTCACTGTTTACATAGTAAGCAGTAGTGGATTACACCATGCCGTGCACTAGACACAACATTAGTATGACCCAGTTTTTAGTTTCCTGAAGATACACACACACGCATAAAAGAAAAAAAAAGAAACACGGCTAAGCCAGGAGATTTAAAGATTTCGCTGCAACTCTTTCTCCCGAGCACTTTGGTTGTCAATCTTCATTTTAACCCTCCCCCAATCCCCCCCTTCCAGCTCCGCTTCCCGACCGGCCTTAGTGCTGCCCTACATTGCTGCTATCAACACGAGGGCTTACTTTGGTAATGAAGTGGGGTCTCAGTCTTCCATCACACGTCTAGTTTTGAAGAGGGCGGAGCAGTAATTGGTGTACGACCTACACCACCGGCAGCACTCATGTCCCCTGTCCTACGTGACATTCCCATCCAATTAAATCTGCGTCTGCACACACACACAAGCACACACTGAGAAACTAAAAGAGCACACACTCACTATTATCATGGCTCCCTAAGTTATTTCCTTTTTAAGCTTAAGTGTTGCACAGCATACTGCATCTGCAGTTTGTCTACAGTAAATACAGAGTATGTGTGTGGGTGAAGCTACATATGGACATATAATATGCCCACACATTGAGGATGCAGACTTCTGCTCTGAATGAGTTCATTCACAGGGATTATTTGGGAATCTGTGTGACCAGTGGATCGATTGGTCTCCACCTCACAAGGATTAAGCGAAGGTGACACTGAGGTGACAGGTCTGTGTCCATCTGTGTTTGTATGAACTGCCATAGTCGTGTGTGTTCGTGTTTATGTGTGTGTGTGTGTGTGTGTGTGTGTGTGTGTGCGTGTGTGCTCACATGCTTTTTCTGCATGCAGTGTACACGTATGTCTGTGATATTAGCCTGAAATGTGCTGTAATCCATCAGAGTTAATGGGTTGTGTGTGTGCGTGTTCTCCCACAATGATGGCAGTGGAGTGTGTTTTGTGTGCGTGTCTTTTGGCCGACCTTGACTTCAGTCTGTCAGATGAACACTCGGAGGCCGTCCATACGCAGTGCAAGATTCCATCATTTCCCAGATGTCATCACACACAATCTGTCTCACGGTGTAACATGTGCAAAAAACAAGCAAAATGGCACTGCCCTGGGGGGGGGGGGGGGGGGGGGGGGGGGTTTGACAGATTTGGGAGTTCATGAATGTGGAAGTATGTGAAGGATGATTAAATGAACAACATTTAATGTTTCTGTTTTGCTATTCACACCTGAGAAAAAATCCTTCAAATGTATTAAAACGGTTCTATCCTAACCATAAGAGGCTGCATATAGATATTGATTTTTTTATAAGGGGTCACAAGGCAAAAATGTCCAGATTCCAGCTCTTTGAAAGTCCAGATGTAACCACACAAACTAGTCCTTATTTATAGATTATTTCTTTCCGATTTGTTATCCCCAGTAACGACCAGGTGTAACTGTTCAGAAGCTGACCTCTACTATAAAAAAGTAGTGAAACTAGCTGGTAAAAAAGAAAAATGGTCAGACACAATTAATGTCATGATAGTACAATTCATTATTATTAGCAGTATAATTGTATAAGTTTCTAGAATAAAATCAGACAGATAAGCATAAAATATTATTCCGCACTCATTTTAAACTATTGCTACTAACTCTGAAACATAGTCAGCTTATATGTGTTCATATACAAAAAAAATCCTAACTTCTTTAACAAAGGGAATAACTTAAAGCTGTAATTTGCTGTTAGCTGCAGTGACTTCCTGTTTGCAAAGATATGTGTGCCACACACATTTCCAAACTGCATACTTACATATGATTAAACTCAGAGGGATAAACAAACATGGAAATTAGTTAAAAACCGCTAGTCTGTCCTTATTGAGAAAAACAGTGTTCTTTTGATTTAATTTAAAAGAAATCCAGAGGCTGATGCTTATTGTAGCCAAGGAAAGTAAAGCACTACTCATCCATGTGTTAAAGCACAGGGTGACTACTGCTATGTCTCCATGGAGGTCCCCAGATGTAGATGCAAGCATCTCAGGATTATGTTGCACTTCTTGTACGGTTCGTATCCAAACATTTGCGTTTCCTGAGAAGCGCTGAGCCATTCCTCTACATGGTAGGACTCAGTTGATTCCACCATCAGACATTGATTAGCAACCCTGGGAGAGCGAGCACAGGTACAAACAGCTGTCACATGCCGAGCATATCGGCATGGGGTACATGGGGTGCATACAAACAAGCTCAAATTAGTTGTCACAAAGCTGCAGTTTTTGTTTTTATTGCATATTAGATTATATGCGCATTGGAATCACACACACACACACACACACACACACACACACACACACACACACACACACACACAAAAGAGGATCTCTGGCACTTCTCCATTATCGCTGTTAACGTACAAGTTTCACCTCATGCACTAAACATCACACCCAAGGCTGTAGTTTGAAGTGTACTTAGCAAAGGGCAGGCATAACAGTAGCCTGGCACCGCCCGCCTACATACTTCCGCTCAATTTTCATTTCCCGTCAGTAGTCAGTCTGGGCCTGGGGCATATTCCTAGGTTTCGGCAAGATTTTTGGCCGTCCAATCAGTGAACAGAGGGAGTGGCTAAGTAGCCGGCGTATTACTTACGTCATAACCAAACATTATGCGATTGGTTAGCAGATCCAGAGTGGCACTGGGCAGATCCAAGAGTTTTAAACTTCAACAGACACCCGCCTTCAAGTGAGTTAACGTTTGTCAATTGAGGGATTCTAGACCTTCTGTACAAATTAAATTAAGTACGATGGTCTGGTAGGACCGGGCTAGCATGACATTATCTCACTGAAGAAATGCTACTTGATTTTGTGGGACCATTTAGCTCCTCTGTCGTGTTTTTTTTTTTTTCAAGGATAAGAGTTGTCACAAAGATGGCCTCAATCTCTGAGAGTTAATTCCAGCGTGGCTATAATGGAGCCTGAGTACAGGACATTGAATTACCAATGGTAAAGAAAAGATCCTGGTATTTCTTTCAAACCCATGGTGGCCTTGGTAGTCCTTGCATGCATTGGGTTCGCTCCACCCCATGCACTTTACCATTCATCCAAAGCAGTTGTGTAGCCTACTACTGTATGTGTGCATGTGTCTAAGTGCTGGGAAATTGAATGTAACCAGGAGTGTGCGAGTCTGAAAAGAAGAGCGACACAACGGTGGTTTTGAGACATGTGTATGTGTGAGTTGTCGTTGGCCAGCAGACGGCAGGGTGATAGTGGAGGTGTGGGCCCGGCTTTCACAGTTTGTGTGATGTGCTCTGACACACAGATGGCTGCTGACACAATACAGATAGACTCTCCCTCCTCCTCCTCCTCCTCCTCCCTTTCTCTCCACTCCAAAATGGATGTTCTCTCTCTCTCCTTCGCCTTCATGTGCTACAATCTATTGCCCCGACTTGATAGACATTCAAATTAATGTAAAAAAAAATTTTATCACCTTTCACCTTTTCCTGCTTTTCATTTCCTCTTCTTCACAATCCTCTCCTCCTTCACATTTCCCTTCTTCATTCACTTTTTCCTTTTTTCCCCCATCTTTTTTCCACACGGCGATGGTGCCCCAGGTGTGAGCGAAGAATTTCTTTGGATGGGATTCTAGCAAATATGTAAATAAGCAGAAGGTCACAGTTGAATGATTTCAAATGAACATTCACAGTGGCTGTGAGCAGCTCTCCTTTTGTCAAAAACAGCCCACATGCACCGTACAAATGTGCAGCTAAATTTGCGTTGAAATGGAAGTTTCAGCAGACGATTTAAACGGTGTATCTTTTCTTACCAGGACTCTATAGAGTATCATGTCTATATGTCATTATGTCATGCTTTTATTTTTTTTAGAATCCCCCCCCCTCTCAACCCAGCTGCTAACAAACATTCTTGGCCAATGTGAAAAATGTTAATGTTGGCAAATGATGCCTACATTTGTGTGCAAATTGTTTTGAATGCCCTCCAGGCTGGAGCTGATTCACACAGTATAGCCTTGTTTTCCTCAAAGCCAAAATCGCAACATCTCAGTTCATTACTTCTGACAGAAAACAGAGGGCTATGAGGGATTGATGCCCTCACATACACATGCACTCCCTCTCATCTCATGCCTACACAGTATACCAGTGGCTGTAGAGAAACCAAATCAAAGTGCTTCATACTGTTGGCCTGTATGCACATTTTTTTTTATTGGGCTCTTCAGGTTTAATAGACACCAGATGGGGGAGCTTACAAAATTGGGGTTTAACTGTAAAATAAAACATGGTCAGTGTCTTTATAGCCCCTGATTGAAAAGAAAAAACGATGTGCTAAATGAACAGATAAACCTGACACATTTGTAATTGACTAAAAGTCTGCATACCTAATAGCTGATGTTTAGCCAGTATGCCCATGTATTTGCCTTTTGAGAAAATTCCCAATTCGAAATTTTGGGATAATTCAAATTTCCCCTGATGGTGGTGTTACATGAAGAAAAGTTGAGGGAAAACCAAAATATTACAAGACACCCTGGGGGAGACATAAATGTCTGTACCAAATTCCATGGAATTCCATTGAATAGGTGTAGAGACATTTGACTAACAACCTTAAATGTCAACTTCTACATGCCCTGGGAACTATGAATGTCGGTAGGAAATGTCATGGCATTCAACCCGATAGCTGTGGAAATATTTCAGTCTGGAGCTGTGGACGCCCCCAGCCGACTGAATGACCGACTGACCAACTGACATTGCTAGCCGATCCAGACAAGCCGCCAGTATGGTTTGAAAAAATACAATGATCAAAGCCATTTGTGGGCCCTTTTAATTTGGTTACAAACTGACCATTTTTTCCCTTGCAAACATGGCAAATGAATCCCATCATCTCCATGTTAAAGTTTGCATGTGCATCTGAGTTAGCAGCACGTTTGCAGCAGGTGGAGAATGTGAGATAGACACAGAGATAGTGTTCATGTGAGTCACATAGATAGGTGGGGTGTTGTAGGGATTAATGTGAATTTGTAACTTAAGGGCTCCAGTTTCTGCCCGATAGAATCTAGAGCACCGCTTCCTCTCTGCAGGCGATGAATGCATTGCTTTTATCAAGACCATCTTCCATTGCGTGGTTAGTGCAGGCACTCAGTTTCCTAAAGGTTACTGTGCTGTTGTTTGGCGACCTTTTGTGGTGTCAGCGTAGTTAACAACTTAGGAATGCAGGTGTGGTCCACTGCCACACCTTCTATTGCATGTATTATTTTTTAAACATGAGAAAAAATATTTGTATTTGTTTTTATTATTTAAAATAGCTTAAATAGTGGAAATATTTGGAAAAAAAAATGTTTTAGGGGGGGCGGTAGTAAAAACAAAATGTATTTCCTATTTGATTTCAAATCATTCTAATTCAGTATTATTCATTTGATTTAGTTATTACTTTCATTAATTTAATTTGGTCATTCTTTATTTCACACGTTATGAAAGTCCAAGAAGCAGTTTCTCCCTGACAGTTCACCGTCAGAGTCAGGCACAGTTACAGAAGGTATGAGATAGTGTATACTCTAAGCAATGTGTGTTTGTGTAAAAATCGAAAGATAGCTATCCTTAGAGAGCATTTCAATTTTTTTCATGTTGGAATTTTGCTTAATTATTGAACAATAAGTCAACTTTGGGAGCCCCCAGGCCATGGCCTTCACTTCACATCATAACGTCAAAGGAAAAGAGGAATGGTAATCAGGATTTCCTTGTTATCTGATGCCATGAATTATTTGTTCTTCAAAGTAAAAGCCCCCTGTTTAAAACATATCAAGAATAACATATTTTTATTATACAGCCTTTTAGTAAAACTGAGATAAAGTCATTGTTGCCATATTGCAACGCTATGCAATGTTGATCCGTTTGTCTGCGTTGAGGTGTTAAATTGTTTTTGTCACTCGCGTTTCTCATTCTATGGCGTTTGTATCTCGGGAGAAATGGAGGCATGTCAGTATCTCAAGAGACTGGCAGCCCATCTATTATTAGTTATCTTGTGTGTGTTTGATGGTGAAACCAAGACATTGAGGAGTATTGAGAAAAGCATTGTTCATCAACTGTAGCTTACCATATTATTGAATATAGGCAGATGCTGTAGACGCTCTGTTTGATTAGATTGCATTGGTTAAAGAGATACGGGCCAGTCTATGCACTGTGTGGGTCAAAAGATGGAGGTTATGTGGTGTGCTTCACGAGGCCTTGATCAACAATGTGTAAATGTACCATCTGCCAAGTCATTACCTATAGGTTTTCAGTCATCCAATGCATCGCAGCAAAGTGCAGCCATTGTTTTATAGGATCAACCTCATTAGTTCATGCTTTTCATACGTGTTCCTCTTGTCAATATAGCATCTAAAGGCCTCTCCATTGCGGCTGCTCTATAAATAAAAAAAACAAACGAACGTTTTTTTCGACGTGTATAATGTCACTGAGCGAATCCCACGGAAGGCAGCATAACGGCTGGCGCTTTATACTGCCTCCATAAATTTTTATGGTCTGTGACTCAGATGCACATTTCCTAGTTAATATTACCAAATGAGAGCCCCGGCGGAAATACTGTATCTGCTTATGGTACACGTTCTCTCTGCTCGTCTGTGACAACGGCATCACAGAGTGACAAAGCCCACGTCCAGATACAGGTTCCATTTTTTTTTTTTTCTTTTTTTTTTTTTTGAAGAGGGCCGATATGAAATTAAAAACAACAGTGCATCTTCCTTCAAGCTTTCTGTCGCGATGCAGTATGAAGGCAATCTTAAAGAAAAAAATTCGAAGATTGTTGGTGAGTTTTTAAAATAGACTTGAATGGAGATAAAGTGCTAGCTCAGCCAATCTCACCCAGCGGAAGCTTATAGAGTCAGGTGTCCCAATCTCCTCACCTGCCAGCTATTAACTGAGACCTGCACGCCAGCTCATATGGTGTGAGCATGTCAAAAATATTGCCAAGAGCAAAGACCAACTACTTACAATACTATATTTTTGTCACTAAAACCATGTACAGACCAAATCCAACAATGAATTTAATATTATAGTGAATATGTCAACAGAGTGATATTCTGCTGTCAACATAAACAAACATTGCCGGTGTGACTATGCATTGCTACGGCATCTGTGCAATTTCACCTGTTGTTATCTGACATTCTGGTTCTTATCCACACAGACCAGTGGAGAAGGAAGGCCAGAGATACATTAGACACTTCCCATTTACCGACACAGTCACACTGCGTGGGTCGCATGTACACCTGGCTGACGTTGAATTATAATTCCCATTTGTTGACATGTCAGGCGCAGTGCACAATTCCTTCCTTTATTCAGATTATGTTTTCAGAGGCAAATCTAGTTGAGAGCCTCGCTTCCTTTTGATTCAAAATCTCTGTCTCCCCTTCCTTCCTTCTGTATCTCCCCGTATACGTAAAACAACATAAGCCTACATTGTTCTTTTCCTTTGTAAACCTCTAGCTGCATTTACCAGATGATTGTCCCCGCGTGTTGAAAAGAGGATTTTCTTGAGCAATTTTTTTTTTAAATCGATTGCAACATGTTGTTGAATGACAAACTCCTATATGGTCTGAGTGACAATGACAAAAGCTCTGTCTGACTAGGAGCAGATACTGTCTCTTGTTTTTTTGTAATAAACAAAGCGTTTTTATTTCCAATGGGTCTCACCTGCCTCCATCTCCCTCTGCCTTGGAGATATAATCGAACCATATACACCCACTCTGGAGAAACTTCTTAGTGTCAGTCCCAATGTCACGGTTCAAATTAAACGCTTGATGGTGAATCACTAGTGTAATGAATTCAATCAGATTCGTGACCTCTGAGACACAGAGTTTCTTCTGACCCGCGCATGTTCCTCTTTATTCCAACTCCTGATGCTTTTGAATGCGTGATAGCTGCGCCGCGTCTGTATTAACGCCGCCTTAAACCCATTTTCTTGATTGGCTTCTTTCTGAAAGAGATGGGGGCTGTCATGTGGGGGACGCTATTATCTAACAAAGGTAGAATGGTGCAGGTAATGTGGCATGAAAGAGTGCTATGTTTTGTTTTGCCAGAGCTATTTTTGCTATTTTGAATTTGTGATTCAAATTTATGATAGTCAGGTTTTTCTGTGTCAGAAACATAGTAATCTGGTTATTTCATCAAAGAGGCACCATCAGCCTCCTGTAGGAAAATGGCCTGGGTTTTGAGTTTTAAATGCATGAATAAAACAATTGTATTCACATTTTGAAACTGCAATATTATATATATATATATATAGCATTATTATTTATTTTTTCATTCTGGGGAACCAGGAACAACCTGCAAGCATACATATTGGCATCTTATTATCACTGCGTGAATATGTTGTTGTGAATGTAGCAAACAGTTCCCTGTTAACACAAGCCAGCTGACATGGAGCAGCATTAGCATTTATTTGTTGTGTTTCTGGCTTCCTGAAAAATGTAAGTCCTAGTGTTCTAGAATGAATATTGTTTTTGGTCTCTACAAACTGTAAATACATATATTTAACTTTTACACAGCCAAATGCTTCACTGTGTTTACCAGCTAGTTGCTACTTGTATGTGCTGTTTTGTGCGGAGCAGGTAGCACACACTCAATTTATAACCAAACCAAATTGAAAGGGATCTGTCAGAATCGCCATAAAAGAAAACAGCACGAGATTACATGACATGACATTTTACAGCTAACTGTAACACGTAAATATGTTGTGTTTGTTGTTGTATTGTTATCTTTTCTCATTGTGACCTGCTGTTTGCTGTAGTCCTGTTGTCCTCTGTCTATCGTGTAATCAGCTTCTCTCAGAAGTGTCTGATCCTTAATTTTCTGACCCTCCCCCGGTGTGGTCCGATGGGTAATTACATCTGCCGGAGAATGAAACGCGTGTTAGTCCTGCTATCTCAGCAGGGTTCAGTTACTCAACCTGTGTGTGTGTGTGTGTGTGTGTCCCTCTGTTTAAACAGTGCTAATTGGCACTCTGAGTGTTTCGAGTCAACCTCGAGAGCGCCTTCTGTGTCACCACTTTCTCAGACTGCCAGTGAATTAAAGCCATCGCAGCAGCAGCAGCAGCTGATGACAAGAACATCATCACACCCCCAATAGAGAATATTCCCAAAGGCTAATTCACCAATCTCCTGTCGCGCTTTATCTAATGACCTGTCATGCAGTAAGGTGGATGCAACCAGCGCTTCCAGGAATCATTTGATATTCAGCCTGATTTCGAATGCCAGAGGATAGGTCTAGCCTGGTGCTACCAGACCATCGCACTTAATTTCATTTGTACAGAAGGTCTGGCAGTGCTGTAATTGGCAAACGTTCACTCATGGAGGCGGTGTCTGTTAAAGTTTAAAACTATTGGATCTGCCCAGTGCCACTCTGGATTAGCCAACCAATCGCATAACGTTTGGTCGTCACGTGTGTCATGAGCCGGCTTCTGGCAACTGAAACTGGAGCGCGACTTCGGCGTCATCGTTCTCAGCCACTCGCTCTGTTCGCTGATTGGACCGGCTGTCAAATCTCCGGCAAAACTGGGAAATGGGCTGTACACCCAGACTGACTACTGAAGGGAAAATAAAATTTGGCCGGAAGTAGGCGGGCGGAGCCAGGCTAGTATAGGTCTGGGCATCGTTCAAAATGTTTCAATATCTATACAGATACCAATACCTTGACTTTGATATCATTCCCTGAACACTTCTTTTATCATAGCAATGTTATGAAATCCATGTTTACAACAATGCAAATTCCAAATGAAAAGGTGCATACCAACATATTAGGCTCACTGATGCATACTGCATAACCCATGTCGTTACCTAATGTATTTCTCCAGGATGCCTCCACATAGCAAGTCACCAGCACTTTTACATCATGGCACATCAAGCATTATGCATGCTTATTGTCTCACTGACATGATGTGATGAGATTAACCCCTGAACTATTGAAATTTGGTATTGAACGACATTGAAAGACATTTTATGATACTTTAGTGCTTGGTATTTTGGTCAGTGCCATACTGCCAATAAAGCAATTAAGCATCCGCAGACCGAAAAAAACAAACATCCCTGAAATACCCGTATGTTTTTGACCGGTACATCATAAAAGATCAGTAAAGGAAGCAGACCCCTTTATGCTTGCTAAAAGTCAGCAAGATACCAAATGAAGCTCATTGACCCCAGTTAAAAACATCATACTTTGAAAAAGTTGCCTTCAATTGACGACATGGGAGTCTACTTTTTTTTAGGCAGTAAAGCATTTGCCCAGTCTTTGATGTGTGAGTTTTGTTTTCCCTGTGTGACGTTGGCTACAGTTCTTCATTTAAAGCTGTTTTTATCCTTTTCTAACAAAGCGACAACCTTGATGAAGAAGGCTTGCTTCAGTCGGAATAGGTGTGTGTTGTAATCACAGGTCCAGGATCAGTTTGCAGCACTTTAATGAGGCCCACTCTAGTTGGAAGGCGGTCGCCGCGGCTGCTTTGATCAGTGGCCCATTGACACAGGATTCCACTGCTACACACCAAACTAATGGAGACACAAGGGGGGGGGAGAAAACACACACACACGTAAACCCTTCTTAACACACTGGCATTCAGCACGCCCTGCCAACACGAATGCCTATTTAAGAAATATACATGGGAACTTTTAACGAGGGCACAATCTCACAAACAGGTGGCCATTGTGTTAGGCCCTTTCATCTGGCGGTGTCTGTTTGTGCCGGTTTGGGTCGACTGAATTTTAGGCTCAGTGAAGTCTGTGCCAAAGTGGGCTGAGTGAGAAAAAGGTCCAATGCTCGGCGCTGACACGCAGCCCAACTCTAGAGACTAATGGCTTGTAGCTCCCCAACATATGTTGCTTTGTTGTAATTGCTTTAATTGCTGTCATTGTACGTAATGGTTGGTCTTTTTCATCTTCCCTGGTGGTGTAGGCATTCCGCTAATTATGTCTGTCAGCCCCGCAGCCAAAAGCTGAGCATTTCACAGTGAAATTCAGCGCTGCGGTTGTGGGAAATTTAAAAAATCAGCGTTTCTGTATACCATTGGATTGTGTGGGTGTGAATGGCTGCATAGTTTTAGAGATTGGTTCATGACTCGTTAGATAAATACTTAAAGACACCTCGTCATGGATCTTTTTAACCCATTGATGACTATGGCAATCTAGGATGCATGTCCTTAATGCCTGAGGGTTTTCTGAAAAAATAGTACGAATTGTCAAGTCTACCAAAACCTTAATATCTAAGCCTGTGTAGCACATAGAAACATGAAATAAAATACATTTAAAAGTTAAGGTTCATAGGTTTTATTTAAACATGCTCCCTTAGCGCTTACAAACCAACAAATATTTCAAAAAATCGTCAAAATTAGATGTATTAGAAAAATATTAAATATTGTTAATAAATAGATGCAATGTGTTGTGTGATTTTCGTCAGTAGTCTATAGTAGACCTTGATTCTGCGCACCAAACGCCACTAACTGTTCTGTCGCCGACATAGCTGGCGTATTTTTTTAATTATTTAGTTTTATTTTATTTTTTTATTTTTTTTGATTGACATGATTTTCGGCAAACCACACAACTTTTGGGTGGTCACGTAGTCTTAAAAAAATCAACAAAACCCACCTCATGTGTATTTGAACCAATGACAGTGCATTCTATGCTGGGAATGCCATGAAAATTAGATAAAGTAATAATGCTGCGCGACGCAGCATCAGGCAGGAGAGCCAATGTGGCATCGCGCAGCAGCCGTCATCAATGGGTTAATAAAGCGGTCAAGTCATGGCTTCATAATTCTTCAGTTCAAGTTTATAGCTTGGCTTGGTATCTTTTCTTTCTTTTTTTTTCTTCATTTCGCTTTGGGTTTTTACATTTTTATTAACGCAAGGTTGAAATTAGGTGTACACAACCGACAAACCCCCCAAATAAACACCTACAATAAACAAATCTCCTTTTTATCTCCAGGTATGACACTATCACCAACCAGTGGGAGACGGTTTCTCCTCTTCCCAAGCCGGTGCACTCTGCGGCGGCCACAGTGTGTGGAGGGAAGGTCTACGTGTTTGGAGGGGTGAACGAGGCTGGGCGTTCGGCCGGTGTCCTCCAGTCCTTTGTACCGCAGAGCAACACCTGGAGCTTCATCGAATCACCCATGATAGGTAGGACAGGTGGCATCACCCACAGTGTGCAATGTTCCTGACTTGCTTTGACACGAACATTCTTCTCACACATACAAACACACGCACGCACGCATGCACAGTCTTTCACACACACACACACACACACACACACACACACACACACACACACACACACAGGTGTTGAGATGTTATGTCCTCGGGGGGTAGTGAGCCCATTGCTACCATCACCTTCTGTACTGTGTGACAGAGCTGTTGTTTCCTTTTTAAACCAGTGGATACCAGATTGCGGTTTTATATTCCCCCAATGTGTGCTTTCTCTTTCCTCATAATGCCTTTGTATTTCCCGAGAATTCCCCGCTGGCAAGCTAAATTGGTCTCATTCCAGACATGAGAATTAATGTTTGCTTTTTATTAGTAATGTACTGGAAAATGCACATATTTCATGAACATTTGTGTAACCATTTACATGGACGCAATCCTTTAATCTCTGGTCATTTGCATCTTGCTATCTCGTTAGTGAGCAACAAGGAGACTTTGGGCCTCCATTATGGTCGCCCGGTTGCCTAGCAACAGTGCTCTCACAACTCCACCCACTTGAACATCTTCCATATCCATATGTGCTTGACTTCTGAAGCTGAAACTAGAATAACTCCTGATTGCCATTTGAAGGCAAACTATTGTCACACTGTAGATGACTGTATGAGGCTGAATGTTCTTTCCACTTCATACATGTCCAAAGGCATTTCCATTTTGGCACATGGCAGTAGGCATAGCAATGTCTCTTGTGTGCTCTGGTGAAGATAAAAAAAAGGCAAATTCTTGATTAGGATATCCCATAGTTCTTCTCAATTGAAGACACAAAACACCCTAAAATGTTCTAACATAAACAGAGAGACACTTTCCACAAATGCAACATTTATTTTATCGAAAATGTTGATCCACACCCCTGGCAAAAGGAACAATCAGTGGTCAGTCTATGACCTTTTCCATTCCTGTTGCCTTCTCGTTATTATCGTCCTACTCAGTATTTCCCCCATATACCTTATGTTATTGCTATCATTATAATGAGCTGGCCATTACCGGAATGATAGGTGGGTCCGACCATAGCTCCCGACATGTTATTGGCCATACTCTGTAGCTATTCACCGCACAAACCTGCAACCACATTCCAGCCAGGGCCACTGGGGACCTGTGAAGGACGCAGAAACAGAAGAAACACTTTTACTAAGCTGCCATAACTCCAAGGTAGCAGGAAAAACACACGGTGTACAACTCTGCGTGATTCAAAACACTGACGGCTTTGTTCCCAGTGCAGATCCTATCCACAGGCAGGGTTTCTTTTCACCATGATATATCCTTGAAAGGTGCAGCACAGGGATTATTGCTATTGAATTTGCCTTTGTTTAACAAATATACTTAAGTTTAAGCAACAGTTCAAATTGTTGGCGAAATAAGCTTATTTGCTTTAGACTTGTGAGCGTGTTGTTGCATTGTGAGCTCACCAAAACAAATTCCAATAAACATTGTCAATATGGCAATAATACATAATCGAATCTTGAATCTGATGGGAGGATTTTGTTACCTTTAGTGAGAAGGGTTTTCCTATTTCCAGTCTGTCTGCAGCCGTTTTCTTAACTGAAAGGTATGAGAATGGTGTCAATCTTCTTGTTTATGTCTCCACCAGTCAAGTAAGCATATTCTCCAAAATGTCCAACTATTCCCTTAAAGCAACAGAATTTTTTTTTTTTTAAATGTTTCCACAGAATAAAAAAAATTCTATATTCAGTGCTGGATTATATTATTTAGAATTGGTACATGACGGATACTCAGGGCAAATTCTGTTTTTAAGAAGAGTTATTATCTCAGTTGGTGGCATACTTTTGCTGCAGAGTCAACCCTCAGAGCAGCACGCATCAAAGAGAAAAAAAAGGGTCAAAAATGTATTTGAATTTGTGTCATTAAAGCGTCAGCACACAGGCACTTCCCTTGGAACATTTGCCCAGAAATTTGCTCTCTGTTATTAGTGTCTTTTCAGAGCAAGACTACTACGAGGGGAAATTATAATTATGTAAGGCGCAATGTTTAGGGCGAGAGCTGAATGGTATTAAAGGGCTGGCAGAGCAGCTGCCAGAGGAGAAATGAGAGAAAAAATCGTGTGAGAAACACACACACACACACTCTCACACAAACAGATTCACACACATTCGCACAGATGCAGTTACACATTACTTTTCCTTACCTATCCACTATACATCCCTCCGGGGGGCACAGGTACACAGCACATGAATTATGTAACGTGCCAGGGGGTCCACATGGGCGTGCATGGGGTTTATGTGTGTGTGTGTGTGTGTGTGTGTGTGTGTGTGTGTGTGTGTGTGTGTGTGTGTGTGTGTGTGTGTGTGTGTGTGTGTGTGTGTGTGTGTGTGTGTGTGTGTGTGTGTGTGTGTGTGTGTGTGTGTGTGTGTGTGTGTGTGTGTGTGTGTGTGCGTGCGTGCGTGCGTGCGTGCGTGCGTGCGTGCGTGCGTGCGTGCGTGCGTGCGTGCGTGCGTGCGTGCGTGCGTGCGTGCGTGCGTGCGTGCGTGCGTGCGTGCGTGCGTGTGTGTGTGTGTGTGTGTGTGCCTGTGTTTGTATGTGTGTGTCTGCATGTCTGTGTTTGAGTCTCTGTGTGTTAAGGAAGGATGCAGACAGACAGACAGACCGTCATCTGTCAGGGTGTAGATGAGCCTGCGTCTGACAGCCAACGAGCCAAGAGATAATGGACGGGTTTAGTGCTTCCTGTGAAATTGGGCCGGCGATGATTTTAGTGAGCGGGTGGGGAGCGCTTTTCGATCAACCCTCTGCCTTCCTCCATTGCTCTCCCTCTCTAATCTCCCTGTTCATCTCTCTCTACCTTCCCCCTGCCGTCTCTCTAGGTCTCTCAGCACTGTCTTATCGACTGACACAAATACAGCATGTGTGTTTTCTGCTGCTACTGTGCGGCTGTTTGTTTGTTTGTTTGTGTGTGTGTGTGTGTGTGTGTGTGTGTGTGTGCATGCGTACAGTATGTGTGGGGTTGTGTGTTTTCCCTCTGCATGGACCATCTCCCGCATGATCTGCAAATAGGTTTCACATACAATTATCAGGACTGACTTCCTATCTCTTGCCGAGTGAAAAATAACACTCAGGCCAAAAATAGTCCCCTCAACAAGTCTATTGAGATGCACGGCGTCTCTGCAGCTTGACTCATTTATCCCTCCCTTAGTCTTCAATATATCTGTCTACTGAGCAGTCTATGTACTGAAACATGGGAGCGTCATTGAGCACCCTTCCATGCAGTAAAATATTTATGAAACTTCATTGCATTCCTTGAAAGGTCAGTTAACCCTAATAACGTTGTCATACGACAACATAATGTGGCGGTGTGGTATGGGTACATTTTCTACAATCCTTCAAATCACTGCATCTAATTATTATATGCTATTATTATATGCTAGCTGCATGGTTTGAGGGATGTAAATGTGTGTCGGTCGGGTCACTGCTTTTTTTTACAAATGTCCGTAATATTCATGTTACTCTCAGGAAAAACTGCAATAAATGTGATTATCCCTGACTTTTCATCCAGTGCCACCATAAGGGCAACATTTAAGGTAGTTAAAAACCTGACCAAATAATACCCACCGGGCTAATGGGATTCCCAATTCCCATCTGTATGTTCAATAATCATGCTTATTGTCAAATACCAGCATGCTAACGTGCTAAACCAACATGAAGAACTTAGTAAACATTACAGTCTAAACATCATCATGTTGGCATAGTAATAACATTAACATGCCAATGTTTGCATTTAGCTCAGAACACAGTTGTGCCTTTTAGCGCAGCCTCACAGAGGAGCATGGACCAGATTGAATTACTGTAACAAAACAACTTGCCAACCCTTCTGATTCAAATTTAGGTAAACCGTGATGTCATTGAGGTAAATAAGATCTCTTTTTTTTATTAAGCCTTGCCCACTTTTAACCAGTGAATATTTTACAGAGAAACACAAATAAAAAAGGCATTTGTCATTTGAAATAACCAAAACTGTTGTTTGTCGCTACTTAGTAGGGAGCTAATCTCTTTTATAAACAGTCCAAGGAGATAATAAGTATCTACAGCCTTAAAAAAACAAAACCATAACCAACATACGGTAACTGAGAAAATGATTTGGGTAAAGTGACAATTTAAATGAACATCTACCCAGTGCAACTATTCATAGGAAATGTAGTCCAAAGTAAACATGGCTAATAACTCAATGACTCAACTACTCGAAGAAATCTTAACATTCCAGTACATTAAAAAAGCAACAATAGGCAATGCGCTCCACCACCAGTTTCCATGCACTGAAAAATTCTATTACTGTACTGTAAAAAGCATTTGAAGTTGTGAAAAAACCTGTTTAATGTACCCACCTCATAGAGGCAGAATCCAAAGTATCGGAAGTGAAGATGAATCAGATTATATACAGGGGGAAAAAACTAATCCAAAACATATGGCAGAGGAGACTGTCAATCTGCACCAGCAGAAGAAAATAAAGGTGACTGAATTGCCCGGTCAATCACCGGGCTTTAACCTAATAGAACATTTACGGGGAGGAACTGAAGATAAAGATTCACCAGGGGGTTCTTCGAGATTCATAGACTGTCTGTATGGAAGAGTACGGGCCGACATCCCACCTGAACACTGTAAGAGATTAGTTTCTTGTAAAAGAAATGTGTCATTGCAAATAGAAGCTCCTCCGCCAACTATTAAATACATCAGTTTGGCTGTAGGCTATTTTGTGTGTCATTCCACTTTATTGCACATAACTTCTTTTTATAGATTTGGTTGTTACTATTTCACGATCTGTGTAGTTTTCTAGTAGATTATTCAAATATAGGGTCTACATTTCATGTGAAAAAGCTGCATTGGAAATGTGTTCTTTGAGAAAATGGATGACGTGTTGAAACACACACACACACGAACAAACTGCAGCCTGCATCCACTTTGCTGATAGACACGTCTGCAATGACCGGTCAATTCCAGGGACCCGAGAGCAAAAGCGCCGTGCCTAGACTACTCTATGGGGGGGAAATTGACAGCAGAACAATGACTCGCGCAAATGACGTATCCGCCGAACGGGCACTGCATTTGAAAGGGCCATTATGGAGGTGGAGGAGGCAGCAAAAGTGACAGAGCGAGGGAGAGAGAGAGGTGTGGATGACATGTGTGTTACCGTAGATACCTAATAGGACATGACGTCCTATGTCTTCCCCCTCCCCCCCGTCCACTTGCTATCCATTACAATGAATTAAAGTACATCATGCTTCTTCTGGTCCCTCTGCTGTTGTGGACCGTCATTTCAAAGGCTGCCCTTATTCTCCACCACATAAAAGGGTAGGGGGGGGAGAAGTTTTCGCTGCTCCAATTACCTTGTTGTAATCTTATCTAAGCTTCTGGAAGCAAGAACTGAAGCTTCTTTGTCCTATTTCCTCCTGGTCCCTTGTGCTCCCTAGTGAGTAAGACATAGGAGGCCAAGGAAGAGGAGGATGCCCTGCACCTTGTCCTCTATGTTGCAGAGGAGACTGTCTTTATCACTCCTGGCTATGGGATGATCACTGCTGTTTGCGCAAGTCTTTATCAGAGGGAGCAGTCTTATCTAGATGTGTACAGTATAGACTATTGCTATAATGGAGTGAGTTGGGATATTGTGTGTGTGTGTGTGTGTGTGTGTGTGTGTGTGTGTGTGTGTGTGTGTGTGTGTGTGTGTGTGTGTGTGTGTGTGTGTGTGTGTGTGTGTGTGTGTGTGTGTGTGTGTGTGTGTGTGTGTGTGTGTGTGTGTGTGTGTGTGTGTGTGTGTGTGTGTGTGTGTGTGTTATTGTTGCGGTTGTGTTCCGGGCTTTATAGAATCAGATATCTGCTGTGTTGATGCAGGAATCAGATAAGGAAGGATGTAAGAGAACAACAAGGTGTTTGTTTAGACAGCAGCCATAAATTGCATCATAGATGGGGGTGTGTGTGTGTGTGTGTTTGTGTGCGTACTTGTTTTCCTGACCTCAGCCCGAGGGGTCCCAGACTGGGTGACTAAGCTGTTTTTATTGGAGGCTGCGTCAGCCCGTGTTGCCCTGTAGGCACAGCTGTACTTCTATCACAGTTTGCTGTGTTAAAACCCTTGTTTTACTGTCTCCCTTTTATTCATTGTTTATGTAGAATGTGGTCAGTTGTGTATACTCGGCTGAGTTTTCTAACCTCAGAGCTGTGAAAACCTGAAAAGGATCCATTGTGAGACTTCAAGAATAGTGTGGTTCGACTCTCAGCATTGGAAAAGTTTTTCAGCAGACACGGACAACACTTGTGCACAGCTCTCGACTCTATCTCAGTGTTGTTGAAGCAGAAAAGGCTTGCTTTCCGTGTCGGAGGCCAGGGGATAAGAGCAAAAGCAAAGCAGTGGAGAGATGTTGAACCCCGACAGCAGTCCTCCGAGGCTTGCCAAATGAGAATGCGAATACCTGCCTGGTACTTCTCGGAGCACTCAGGCCCGCTGCCTACTGTGGGTCCACCAGACAGAACAGGCAAGCAACGGTGAGAGTTTCTACGGGGGGAAAAAGACAGAAAGGATTCGTTCCTTTGAGAGCATCCTGTTATTATTCTGCCTCGGGCGCCAGGAACAGAGAAATTGAGTGTTCTGTGTTTATGGGACCTAACACAAAACATTGTGTACACACGCTTTAGTTTGCACACACACGCTCGGAAAAAGACTGGCAGTGGCATATCAATGAGATGAAGAATGCAAAAAAAGCAAATAAACACGTCAGGCAGAATGTGAGGAGGACCAATTAGTGGCGACTTGTTTCCCGGGGCCAACGCCTCAGATGGTTGCAGTGGAAGTTAGGATTGGATTTCAGTAGGTGTAAATGACTGCACTGTGATCACAAAACACTTGAATTAGCTTTTTGAAATTTAGAGATTTTGTTTTAGCCACGGTAGCAGCATGGAGTCCACCACTTTGGTCGCAATTGAAATATCTCAACAACCATTGGAAGGATTACCATGGCAACTTTAACAGGCAGTCATAGTCCTCATTAATGAATCACAAGTTACTTTGGTGATGCCCTGACTTTTATTTTCGTATGCCAACATTGGATTATACACTCAACAAAAATATAAACGCAACACTTTTGTTTTTGCTCCCATTTTTCATGAGATGGACTTAAAGATCTAAAATTCATTCCAGATACACAATATTACCATTTCTCTCAAACATTGTTCACAAATCTGTCTAAATGTGTGATAGTGAGCACTTCTGCTTTGCTGAGATAATCCATCCCACCTCACAGGTGTGCCACATCAAGATGCTGATCTGACATCATGATTAGTGCACAGGTGTGCCTTAGACTGTCCACAATAAAAGGCCACTCTGAAATAATGTTAAGGTTCATAGCTAATCAGGACCTAAGCTATGCTTTGTGTTTAGTTCTAATTAGCAAATGTTAGCATGCTTACATCTGTGGCCAAAAGTTTTGAGAATGTCACAAATATTAATTTTCACAAAGTCTGCTGCTTCAGTTTTTATAATGTCAATTTGCATATACTCCAGAATGTAATGAGGAGTGATCAGCTCAACTGCAATTAATTGCAAAGTCCCTCTTTGCCTTGAAGATGAACTTCATCAAAAACTTCAAGGAGAAAGGTTGTTGCCAAACAGGCTCCAGGGCACCCAAGAAAGTCCAGCAAGCGCCAGGACCGTCTCCTAAAGTTGATTCAGCTGCGGGATCGGGCTGCCACCAGCACAGAGCTTGCTCAGGAATGGCAGCAGGTAGGTGAGAGTGCATCTGCACGCACAGTGAGGCAAATACTTTTGGAGGAAGGCCTGGTGTCAAGAAGGGCAGCAAAGAAGCCACTTCTCTCCAGAAAAAACATCAGGGACAGACTGATATTCTGCAAAAGGTACAGGAATTGGACTGCTGAGGACTGGGGTTAAGTCATTTTCTCTGATGAATCCCCTTTCCGATTGTTTGGGGCATCTGGAAAAAATGTTGTTCGGAGAAGACGAGGTGAGCGCTACCATCAGTCCTGTCTCGTGCCAACAGTAAAGCATCCTGAGACCATTCATGTGTGGGGTTGCTTCTCAGTCAAGGGAGTGGGCTCGCTCACAATCTTGCCTAAAAACACAGCCATGAATAAAGAATGGTACCAGAACGTCCTCCGAGAGCAACTTCTCCCAACCATCCAAGAGCAGTTTGGTGATGAACAATGCCTTTTCCAGCATGATGGAGCACCTTGCCATGAAGCAAAAGTAATAACTAAATGGCTAGGGGAACAAAACATAAAGATTTTGGGTCCAGGGCCAGGAAACTCCCCAGATCTTAATCCCATTGAGAATTTGTGGTCAATCCTCAAGAGGCGGGTGGACAAACAAAAACCCACAAATTCTGACAAACTCAAAGCATTGATTATGCAAGAATGGACTGCCATCAATCAGGATTTGGTCCAGAAGTTGATTGACAGCATGCCAGGGAGAATTGCAGAGGTCTTGAAAAAGAAGGGTCAACACTGCACATATTGACTTGTTGCATGAACTCAGTGTAATTGTCAATAAAAGCTTTTGATACTTATGAAATGCTTGTAATTATATTTCAGTATACCATAGACACATCTGACGAAAATACCTAAAAACCTTGAAGCAGCAGACCCTGTGAAAATGTAATATTTGTGTCATTCTCAAAACTTTTGGCCACTACTGTACACACCAAAGTTAAATGGTAACCATTGTAACATGGAACCTTGCATGCAGCTTGTGATTATTAGCATCTTAGCATTCTGAGCTTATCATTTACCGTAGTTCAAAGCATTTCTATTCTTAAATGCAGTCTCACACAATGCTGGCGTGGCTTTGTGCTCCAAAGGCCTGAGAACCTGTATGCACCTCATGCATAGCGTACTGCAGACAAGGCACAGACACCTCTTTGTAGAGCCTACTGTGGATGGTATGACAAGGAGATGATTAAATACAGACAACCTCAGGGTAAAACAAAAATTATCTTTAAAATTTCAATCAAATGCTAATGTTTTAACTTAATTTTAAATAACGAGAACGATATAATATTTTTTCCGAATTCGGGCCATCATTTCCTTTCTCCGTTGATGGTCTTTTCATTTGATCCTGAATTATAAAGTACTTTTTATAAAGTGTGTTTCAATGGGAGCGCTGTGATAATTGAACATCCATCTGACGTTTAATTGTAATAATTGAGATATTACCGCGATGATGGTTTCCAGGTACATGTGATGAATTGGTGCTATGGGTGCAATAAATAGCCACAGACGTGCATAATGACAGCTGCTCTGTTGGATACAATTCATTCACTTAAATTGCACTTCATTGCAGTTCTTCTCATTGACAGAGTGGTGGAACAGGCGCAAGTATCGACAATGCCTTTCTGCATTTATGATTAATTGTGAGAGTGGAAACAAGGCTTGTGCATGTGTGTCCAATTCCACAATGATTTGATTGATAAAACAAGACCATGCACGTCCTGCACGACACTCAAATCATGAACCTAGTACTATGAATTTGAATCCTTGTTTCATTGTTACAAATCGCTACAAGCATTGGGTACTGGAACACATAATACATTGCAGCTCATTCAGAATGTCAGTCTGGGGAACAGCAGAAGCACCTATCAAGTCTGGAGGTGACCAGTTAAAGGTGGAGTCGGCTATTCTGGAAACTGCTTGTCAAAATCTGCGAATATCTCCTCACGATCTACAACCTGTATGTACTGATTATGCGCCGGGAAAAAAGTACACAGCCTTTGCTCTGTAAACTGGTATGTTGTAGATATTCACTGATTTTGACAAAGTGATTTTGATGACAAGCAGTTTCCAGAATTGCTGAGGCCACCTTTAATTGAACACGTCCAACACCTCTGAGAACCTTAGGGACAGACGGACAGAGACAAGGGGAAGGTGGTTCTACTACACTAGAGAAGCAGTGTTTCCCACAGAATTTTTTGAAAGTGTGTGGGGGGGGGGGCCCCGATCCCCGATCCCCGATCCCCGATCCCCGATCCCCCTAGGGAGGTCCGTATGCTCCCCCGGAAGAAAATGTTATACCTTTTAAATGTTAAATGCATCAATCTGGTGTACTTTGAGGAACACTATTCCTATATAAATGGTGATTAAGATGGAGTTTAACACACTTATCAATGGTTAATGAATAAATAATTTTCTATGATACACATTTGAGCCATCAAAAAAATTAAGCAAAGGTGGTGGTTACCTGTGGCTCAAAAGAGTGAACACAAGCGCCCTTTTGTTTTATTAGATTGTTGAATTACTAGTACTCAAATAACTGTGACTACAATCACGAAGGATAGCTCACAATATTCTTTCCAGCAGAGGGTGTAGTAAAATATACATATATCAAAAAAAAAAAAAAAAAAAATGAAAGTGAAAGTGAAAGTGTGGCGGGGCAAAATGAAAGTGTGGCGGCCCGCCACGGAATGATACATTAGTGCTTGACTAGTTCCTGCTGCCTTTATCAAGGCGTCAGACGTTACTCCTCTTGTCTCCAGTGAGGGATGTCTGTCCAGTGTGGCAGAAAAACAGCGATGGCCGGCGTCTCATGGCAGAGTATCTGTCTGTGCATTATTCATGCTGCTTGTAAATTGGCCAGCAGCAGTCTGCTCAAGAGAAAATTCCTCCGAGTTTGAAATGCATTTCCTCTTCCCACACAGCAGGGCTGATGCTTGCAGAGCTGCAGGTTTCCAATGTGGCATTGTATCGCTACAAAACCTCTGTTTCAATTCCGTTACCCATCATCTATAATTCTATAGTGGTGCCACTGCTTCGATGCGTCTGTTTTCATCTTGTGCTGTGTAGGCTACTGTATCAGATTGAATTATACAGTATGCTGTATCTACCTGTTCACTCATGTATTTCCAATACATATGGATTTTTTTTTTCTTTGTAAATCTATGGATGTGCCAGAAGGCGTAATGCAATTTTGAATTATTGGGACTAGGTAACTCTTTTTATATTGCTGCCGAGCCCAAACGTATTTTTGAGCAGAACCCAATAAAGCCACAATGATTTATGAACTCCGCTTTTTCACCAGTTTGCCATCCATTCTGTTTTTTCTTCCCAAAGCAATCTTGGGAATGGCACATCTATAAAGCGATAAGGAGAATGTTGATGATGATTTTTTGCATGCCGCCTGTGGACCGCAGGGGGAAAAAATGAAAACAAAAAACAAATTGATGCCATTATGCTGAATGGAAATATCTGCTGTGTGTGAATGACATTCAAACAATTGCTCCGTGCTTTCTTTAACAAATATCTGTCGTCGTCCCCCCTCTCTCTCTCTCTCCCTCTTATGCCTTTTAGATAACAAATACGCCCCTGCAGTGAGTCTAAACGGTTTTATATTCATCCTGGGAGGAGCCTACGCTCGAGCCACCACTATTTATGACCCAGACAAAGGCAACATCAAGGCTGGTCCCAACATGAATCACTCTCGGCAGTTCTGCAGGTAAGAGATTATTAATGTAGCAGAGCCACATGTAAGTTAAGTCCCCACTGTGGAATTTAGAAGTTTGTTCAAAAGCTCAAATTGCACGTCTGTTTTGGGTGCAGCTTTTAAAAATTAGAAAATAATCATTATTACGCCTACACAGCCTACACAAATATGTGCAGTCAATCTCAAACTTATTAGTTATCTGTCTTTGTGTTAATAAAAAAAAAATTCTTTATATGTCCATGAATAAAATAGGTAAACTGTTGCAAAGGGAAAATGTATCCAGGCCAGTTAATTCAAACTCGGAACAAAGCCAGCTGTGGGCTGAAAGAATGTTTCTAGCTCAAACTTCTCTCTAGAATTTCTTTTTTGTTGTCAAAATCAGTGAATATCTCCTCCTAATCGGCAACCAATGTGTGTGCTGGAAAAAAAATCAGTGTTAATACCTTGCCTAGACTCTTTCTTTAGCAACCATGGCCCCCTTTGTTTACATAACTGTTTACAGAGCCTAGGCTGTGTATTAACACCAGATTTAGGACAGATGTTTTTCAGCGCACGCACAGTAAGGACAGTTAGCGGATTGTGAGGAGATATTCGCTGATTACGACAAAGGGCTTTTGTCAACAAGCATTCTCCAGAATCGCTAACTCTAGCTTTTAAACACACCATTTTCATCTTGAGTCATTTGAGTCATTTGTTTTAGTCGTTTATTCGCACATAGGTAAGTGAAATGTTTGTGTCTGAAAAAAAAAAAAGATCATGAAACTGCATTCTAATCCTGTAACTGTTGTACCTTTTGTGGACACATAATGGTTGATATATGGGAGATAAATGAAAATGTAAAACAGCTGGCTCACATTCTTATATCCTAGTCAGCCAGAGCTACTGAAGTGTGCAGTTTTCAGAATAATGAACCCACATACAGCTTTCTAGGCTCGGGTTTTTTCTTGTTGTTGTTGTTTTTCCCAGGAGACGGGGGGAGGGGGGGGGGGGTATAAGAAGGAATCATGCACGAAATGCATTTGGGAAGCGATTGCAGACAGTGATCTTATGTGCAGAATGTATAACATAAATCATCCTGTCACAGTTATTGATAAGCTGCACCAGCGCACCAGGCAGCTGTTCTGCTACATTTAACTAAGTCTGACACCAGAGAGAGAGAGAGAGAGAGAGAGAGAGAGATGCAGGGAGAGAGGGAGAATAACAAACAAATACAGAGAGAGAGAGAGATGCAGGGAGAGAGGGAGAACAACAAACAAATACACACAGATAGAGAGAGAGGTGCTAAAAGAGAAAAACGCACAAACACTCGTCACTAACGGCACTATCTACTGTGCCTGCTCTTTTCACGGAAGATGAAGTCTAGCAGGTCACTGTGCAGGAGAGCTGATATTCTCTCCTCACTGCGTCCGCTCCTCTGTAGGCCTGCACCTCCCCTTTCACTGTTTATCAGGAAGAGCAGCACGCTCAAGGCTTTGCCCCTGCGCTCTCTCCAGTTTGGATTCCCTCCGAGTAGATTTAGGCTTTATGTAATAATCTTTTTCAGCCCCGACAGTGTTGTGAATTTGTGCAAAAGGACTGCATGTTGCTCGCCCTGTGTGTGTGTGTGTCTGTCTGAGCATGCACCTTATGTAAATGCAGATCGTTCCAAACCCAAATAGGAATACAAAGCCCTAATCAGCTTACAGCCTAAGTTTTAATCCTCTCTGCAAACAAACTCCTGTTTCTGTTTCTCATATCAAATGAGCACATTTGTACAGATATTTGCTTTTTCATTAGTTTTCGCTTTTGCCCTCGAGAGGCAATGTTGTGTGTGTGTGTGTGTGTGTGTGTGTGTGTGAATGAGCTTTTTAAAGTAACCTTGTTGAGCTTGCTGTTGTTTGTTTTTGTGTATAGTGTCAACAACACTCTCAGGTGTGGCCCCCAGCGCAACAATCAGCATGTTTATGATGTGTATGACAGATGTTGTCTTCTGTCTGCCCTTCTGGTTTTATCCCCATTCACAATAAGAGCTGTACTCCTCCTGCTGCTGTGAGTCATAGCTATCTAATATCAAAGCCACTTTAGCTCACACTTGCTTTCACCCACTTATCTTCCTCACATGGATTTCTGTCTCATTACTTATTATTTGTTCCTCACAGTCAGAGCTTTTTCATCCACAGCAGCAGCAGAAGCACTAGGAAATGTTTGGTTTGCATTAGCGGTGACTTAACGCGCCTCTGTGAGAAAGAGAGAGCGAAAAGTAAGCAGCGAAGGTGTGGTGGTATCAGTCATGCCGGATTACATGTGTGCATTGTTTTTTCACGATGAATCCCTCGTGTATAGATAGGTAAGTCATTTGAATCCACGTGCGAATGGAATGGCGGGACCCCAGCCGACTGACAGTATAAACTACAGTTATTTCTCTAGCAAGGGCCGTGCCACAGCAATTTTGTTGAGGGTGAGATTTAATTCTCATCTTCAATTAAAATATGCCTATTCATTCCCCCAAAAATGTCAAACTAGGCCTTTTTTTTAGAATTGTAACAAGATAACTGAACAAAAACAAAAATTCCGTTTTCTTTTTCCTTACTACGCAGTGCTGTGAACCTGGACGGTAAGATCTACGCCACCGGAGGCATCGTGAGCAGCGAGGGTCCGGCCCTGGGCAACATGGAGACCTTTGACCCTTGCACCAACACATGGACGCTGCTGCAGTCGCTGCCGTGCCCGCTCTTCAGACACGGCTGCGTGGTCATTAAGAAGTACATACAGAGCGGCTGAGGGGCTTTATGGATCACACACTGGGTCGACGCCAAACACCGGCTGAGCCTCCGCCTTGTGGTACGATGTGGAACAGTAGCTTAGGCCCCGGGTCGGTCGGTCGGTCGGTCGGTCGGTCATTCGCTCAGTCAATTACCACTTGTCTGGACTTGACTGCCAGCATCCATCCGCCCTCAGTTAACCTAAGCCCTGTGCAGAATGTACTCATGTTCAACTACTCAGCCATGCCAGGTGACGACTTGCCTGACCTCCAGTACTGTATGTGTCATCATGGTAGTTGTTCATCCTCTCATCCAGCAGGCACAGGGGGGACCCGTCTTAGTAAAACTAAAAAGCTCCTTTTTTTCGGTGAAGTCATCAGTGTCTCAGTTGTGTCTTTTCCATAACTCTGTAAACCCACCACCTCTCTATTTCTTTACTTTACTCTGACTTGCATTGAACGGCCTGTCCGTTTTTTTTCTTCTTGTTTTTGCGAATTATGCTTCACAGCTGTTGGTTTCATAGGCCTTTATTTGATATTGTTTTGGTGTATGAACTTGTTTGAGCTGTGACATCTACAGGACAAGAGAGAAAAGTGAAAGAGTCCGCTGTATATGAAGAGTTTCCTATCTCTCGTCTGTATCAGGAAGGGAAGTTCCTACATTGAATGGGGATTTATGGGGTCATTTTGAAAACAGATTTGGAACTCTGAATAACCCCGTTTCTTTAATGACTTGCTAAACATAGGAAAAACCATAAAATCGGGGTTAGGAATGGTTTAAAAGTGTTTTTTTTTTTTTTTTTTTAGTTCTGGTGAGATTCCAGACAGATTGTTTCCACCCCACCTTTGATTCACCCTCTCTTGCTCTCTGGTACAAGGACCGCATTACATTTAGGAAGGGGGAGTGGATCAGATGTTCAAGTATGGACAGTTCCTCTGGGAAGAAAAAGCACAATAACCACCTGTGACCGTTTTCATACAAGTTATCTGTTGATCAATGTTCTCTGTCATTCATTAGTTACTTCCCCCACCTTCATTTTGTTTTATACAATGTGTTTCATTGAAACCCACAAAGTGATGTTGGGTTGGTATTCTGTAAATACAGGAAGGAAATATGTATATTTTAAAACCTGAAGGCAATTCTGTATAAATGTTTTTAGAAAAAAAGAAGAAAAAAGATAGGTTGGAATGATATGTATGTAAATCTGTACCCAAAAAGGAGAAATTAAGATGTTAATGAAACCTAATACATATACCAGAACATGAATGCATTGTGAATTATTTTATTTGTTTTGGTAAAGAGTTTTTTTTTCGGAGAAGCGCTTTACTACTGGTAAATAGCTTGATCACATCTCAAAGTGTGGGTGTGTACTTACCACAGAACCTGGGTATAAAATACAATTGCGCATATGAAAATAGCATGCTGTGATTTGAGGGACACAAATGAATGGTTTCACCAATTTGCTTTCAAAGAAATGCACTTTGCTTTTCTACAGGTTGTCAAACTACAGGGGTGGATTTCCCCCTCTGCAGAATTTACAGTTAAAAAAAAAAAAAAAAAAACACCTTTGAATTTTAGTTTGAACCTTTTTATTCAAGTATATCACAGCAGTTTTTATTTAAGAAATACAGTAAATGTTTCATTTCAAATATAACTTACACTAAAGTAACAATTGCGAACATGTGTGTTAAATACACAAACGAACATAATCAACATAGCTATGGAAAGTCTCGACTAAATTGTGGAAAAAAAGGGGAAGAACAGAGTAAATCAGGATAGAACAAACCCTTTCCTTCTGCATACTGGACTAAGTAGTCTCAACTACCAGACAAAAATTGGTTGTTAGTCCAAACTAAGGAAGATCACAATGTATGACATTAGACTACCCATTTGTGTGTTTTTAGATTCATAAAAAATAACTCTTTTGGCAGAAAGTGGAGACAAGTTGAACAACATTGAAAGTTAGCCTGGTCCTGTTTCCTGGGATTTACTAGACGGACACTAAGTTTTTCTTTAAATATCTCTTCTGTCCCTAATGTTAGACTATTCCAGTATGCCACAGTCTGAAACCACTTTAACGAAGAAAACACCAGAAATAAATAGAAAAGTTGAAAGAGGATATTGTAGCGTGTTGAACCTGAGAGACCTGTAAACCCTTTATTCCCCCGTACACGCCAAATCAAAACACCTGCTACACAAACGCTAAGCAATTCAGCAAGATTGTTAAAAACGGACGCGTGATGCTTCCCCATTTGTTAAATTTCAAATGTACAAAAAGACAATTTACTGAATATTAGGTGTAAAACATTCTTAATAAATAATCTGAATCGTGAGATGAAAATCTGCAAAAAAATTCATTTGAATAAAAAGACGATGGATGTGTAAAAAGGTGGAACAATGCTCTATTAGTGGGGTTGGGTGGCAATATGAAGGAGAAGCAGATCTAGGACTTTCTCCTTAGTGTCACTGAAAGTAAAAAAAATAACCTGAAACTAAAGCAGAAAATATACAGTCCATGAAATATCCTTTAAAATGTATGCAACCATCATCTGGCTCAAATGCAAACATATGTAACAATTGGAGATATATAAACTACTCTTGGATTACTGCAGCAGCCGTGGTTGCTCTGATCTGGTACCTTAGAGGGTACTGTAGATGTTGCAACTGTATTTCGGGGAGAGAAAAATTCTGTTTTTGTACCCAGTAAACAGTTTCCGCATTAAAATAAATTAAGCTGAGGTAGCGTTGTTTTTTTTTTTCTCTCTGCAGTTGTCCAAGTGCTAACCTGTCATTGCCAGTTTGCATATGGTCTTTGCTCTCGTCACCTAGAATTTGAGAAAAGGCAGCGGTGAGCTGGGGTCAGAGTTGCACCAAGAGGTTTGAGGATTGGACAAGAGTGCTTTGAGAGAAAGAAAGCTCCAGTAAATACCTTCATTTACTGCAGTCAAAAAAACATCTGTTTTGGCCTAAGGTGAGAATCTATCTTCTCTTGTCTGGTAGTGAGAAAAACAACAAATTAATCCAAATTCAGTATACACATTTGAAAGGAGATAGTAAGAAAGAAAAAATACGGATAATCAGGTAATGCATTATACACCTTTAGTGACGGGCACTGACTAGAATGGCCTTGTTCATAATGGATTCACACAACCCATGCAAAAAACTGTTTCAACTCAAGCAAAGCGTATAAAAAAGGTTAACAAAAAACTCTTTACGAAATACACAACATAATACATAGGTTGTCATGACCCACCTAACAGAACAAACATATTCATAGTCGCAACAGGATTCCGGTGAACAGGCACCGTGATGTCAGCACCTTTCTGAGTGAGTGGGATAACACTTGGCACCATCAATTATTTGACTCGCATCATTATGTGTTGCATATTAAAAACTGAATAAAATCAGGTGCTGTCAACCTCTTCCTACACCTGCTGTCTGCTCAGGCGGAGAAACTGACCTCCACAACAGGGCTGGGGTTAACAGGGCCATGAATACATTTAAATATGGAACAAACATTTCTTGAGATGGTTCTTGCAAGCAACAGCCACAGAGTAAGTATTATCTAAAAAGTATTTTGTATTCCTCAGATTTTCAAATGTTGTCAATTAACTTTTTCGGTCAAGGTTTGAGATGCATAATCCAGATATGTTTTAAGGGTATTGACATAAAATAATAAATTATACATATCTATATATGTATAATTTATTTTTGCTTCAAGGTCAGTGTGACCTCAGTGGTTAGGACCCACCCCAACTTGGAGCCTGTTCATTGTCTAGAGAAGTCAATAGAAAAAAATCCTGCTTAATATATCAGAGTTTCATATGAGGTTTTGAAATAAGGCACACACTAGGCAGTGCAAACTCTAGTCACGATCCAATTTGTACTGCTTCCAGGTCCTCGGCTGGGGTGTCGGTAGGAAAATCTACTGGTGGGCACAGCTTGAGCGGGAGGGAAAACATTCATACTGCGAATGTAGAAGAAGAAAGGGGGTTGAGTTCCCACATAACTATTAAGGACAAGAAAATCTGCTATGACCGTATGCCAGAGGTGGTCTGTGAGCGTATGCTTGGTGTGAGGTGGTTGTATAGCTCTTGTTCACCAGTGACAAACACTGGAGATGTTCACATCTGATGGACTGGGACAACATTTGGTTTTTAGTCCTGCTGCACTAACCTCAACAGGTTTGTGTTCACACTCAAATTTCTCTGTAAACTATTGTTTCCTTGAAAGTGGCTCAGTTATTTAATTTATCAAGTAGCTGAAAAGGGGGGAAAAAGGAGCTGTATAATAGCATGGTGACTATTGGCCTATGATGAAGTGCTCCACTCCAGGGCAAGAGGGGCTCAGCATTGTAGTTCAGTGATTCAGAACATTATCTCTACTCCTAGCGGCATTTTGCATTCACACTTCTGCTGGTGAGGATCTGAGTATGTGTGTGTATGTGTTTTTTGTTTTTTTAATGCATGCAGGTGACAGGTTGTGTGTGATTGTGTATGCACAGCCTGCTCCGGGGAGAAGCGGCCATGTTTCGTATGACATCACCCGATCTGTTGGTTTTGCTAGTCGTCCAAGTTAAAAAGTAAATCCCAAGAGCAGCATGGATAAAAGTTAGAATAGCACCCGTGTAGCACCAGGGTTGCCCGTCACCGTGTGTGTATGTGTGTGTGTGTGTGTGACTGACACACCTCCAACAGTTTGGTTGTGTTGAATGGGTCTTGATCTGGCCAGGTTCCTGAGACGATAGCACCTTTGAATGTCTCTGTCCTCAATCTCGTCCTCGTTTGTGTGTTCCCTCCCAGCAAGAGGGTGCTGGATTTTGTGTGTGTGTGTTTTTTTTCTTCCCATGTGTATCGAGGGCTGGACTCCTTCACTCTCTCCTCACTCAGTTTGTGTATGTCTTTGTGGTCCCAGGCTGTCGAGGAGTAATCTTCTCCATCTCACAGGAATGTATCAAAATGCTGGATTTTCTCCTCCATCTCCTGCGCCACAAACAGAGACACACACATAGACACAAACTGTTTAGTATCAACCAACACAGCAAACTCAGGTGTGTGTGTGTGTGTGTGTGTGTGTGTATAAAGCATCCGTGCACCGAGGCTTCAATATTACTTGGAAAAATCCCACAGCAAACAGCAGCTTTCACCATGATAAATGATGCAAAAAATTAAGCAAAGCTGTGCTGGAATGAGACGGGCGATTTTTCTCAGCATGAAAACGGCAGAGTTTGACACTGACTAAACCTGAACGGAGCCAGAGGAAGAGAGAGATGGATGCTAGCCTGCAAGAGACCATGATTAATGCCTTGAAGATGGTACAGTGTGAGTGTTCTCAACTGAATGGCTGAGTCAGGGCGACAGGCGCCGCTACAAGATACCAATTTTAACATTTACAACCAAAGTTAAAAACTGTACAGTAAAAAAGCAAACTCACACTTCTCAAGAGATTAACTTTTAGTCAGAACAAGTAAGCACAAGCTAAGATGTTTGCACCTCACCGTACACCCTCATAGCAAAAGCTGTAATTATCACATTTTATAAACTGCTTTAAATTGAGCTAAGAAGTGAATGAGTCTGTAACGTAAATCACTGTGATTCTTTCTGTAGTAAAGGACCCCCCATATAGTGAGGCCCAGATTTAAAGATGCTGAAATGATTAATTTGACTGAATGATTATTTGTTCTTGCTAATTGACATAAGGTAATTTCTTAAAATCAGGAATCTCCCAAAAAATCCCATGGGTACTGCTTCTCAAATGTAAATAGTTTGCTGTTTTTCTTAGTCATGTCTTTATGAGCGCTCCGAGTGCGAGAAAAGCGCCATATAAATAAATAATGTATTATTATTAGGGCTCTCAAAATTAACGCGTTAATGCAAGGCGATTCATTTCTGTAATTAACGCGTTAATTTTGTTAACGCATGTGCAGAATGATCCGCCTCGTGCATCCCACCGGCTCTGCACTACATTCACTCTAACGTTGTGGCTGACCCAGGATCAGTAGCTGTGCGCAGCCAAACATAACAGCACGTTAGCCCATGTCATGTTTTAAACTGCTAACGGCCACGTCTGTGTCGCGGGCATAAATAGTGTAAAATATAAAATCAACTGCCGCGGGTGGCAGTTGATGTCGAAGCAACAGGAGGAGAAACATTGTCCGCTCTGTTCAGAGCCCGCGAGGACACAAACTTCTGCAGTTTTCAGAGCTGTGTGTGATTAGACATCAACATAACTTAATGATAAATTTGTAGACCTATAGTTTAACCAGGTTTTAAATGCTTGGCTGATTTATTTATTTTGTTATCCTATGCATTATTTCTCCCTTTGAAAGATCATATTGGAGCGTTTTGAATGTTTTGGCTGATTGCATTAACCTCACCTTTCATTTCATGCCCACTAAATTTAAAACCAAAACTAATCATTTTAGTGGCCAGCTGTTGATTTGTTAATTGTGATCTGATGAAAACGATACCCATCCTATCAGCATTATCCAAAGATCACAGGTCTGATGATATTCTACATGTATTCCATTTATAACACCAATTAAGCCTTCGCCACTTCATCATTATACCTGCACAACTAGAAGCATCAGGTCACACAGGCTGAAAGATCCAACCAAGGTATTAAAAGTGAGGTTAATGTGCAGCTGTATAAAAAGTCCCTCATTTAGAAAATTCCCTGAAAGCTTCAGCGAAGGAGCCACAGCCCACATTTAGACCCATGGATGCTTTTAACACCTGTCTGTTTGCCGTGTCCCAATACTGCAAACCCACACAACCAACTAGCAAGAAAGCTCTTTGACGATTTGCACATCTGTGATGTTAAGTCTATCACCTTGGCATCCAAAAAAAAACAGCAGATAATGTGAAAAGCCTCCGCAGCACCTACCCCTCTTGTCTCACTGACATCTAGTTGCATCCTGTAGCACTCTCTGTGAAAGTCAACAAGATTATGCCTTCTTTGAACCTTTCTCATCTACTTCCACCTCGGTTACTGATTTCCTCTATTTCCCGACATCGGTTTTCTACACCCCATGGGGAAACAAGATTCTCTGTGGTGTGTGTGTGTGTGTGTAGGTTAGGAGAGCAAAAACAACAAACAACATTGTATGTTGCATTTTTTTTTTTCACAAAAGAGAAAATGACTGGACAGTCTGTCTGGATGAAGGTGAAGTTTCAAACAGACAACAAACTCACAATGACAAAAGACTGGGCTGCATTGCATTCTGTTTTACAGATGTTATTTTAAATGAAAGCTCTAATTCCTCTGTCTCATGTATGATTGTTTTGTCTTTATACATCTGTTCAACATAAGCAAAAACAATTTTTGAGATGTCTCAAAAGCCATAAGTTTTTTTTCCATGAATGATTTTGAGTAAACATGCTACAAATAGCTTTATGTGTCATAAAGTTCACTCAACTACCGCCTATCTGCATAAATAGGAACAAGACAATCAATTTACCAAATGGACCTTGAAACACAACGAGTTCCAGGAACAATTTTGCACTCCACACTGCCCGTGACATTGATCTCCATAAACAAGTAAGCCAAAAAAGCCAATTTAATGAGCTATATTGAGCACAATCTACAGCAGCAGACACACAAATTAGCAGAGAACTAAACAACCCTTCTAATGATCAGCTAACTCTCCCAGTGGCATGAATAAGCTCTGGCACTGCACCAAGTCGGGTTAAAGGTCAAAGACTCTTACAAAGTCTCAAACTGATGTTTGAGACAAGGGCAAGATGGATCATTAGGCCTTGGCCAATTTATAGGAACATAGTGGTCATGTTTGTGTGTACAGAGCAAACATAGTCCCTCCGGCTTCAACTGGATGCAGGGTGTAGTCTATTCCATCTGCTGAAACGTTGCCTCTCCTGAAAGGCTCGAGACAAGCCATACCCAAAGGAGGACAGGGAGGGTAAAGCAGACAAATGTATGGACACGCTCCATTTCACTCATCTCATCTATGTAGACACAATCACCATGCCCTGCAACGGAGTGCAACATTAAATAGAAATAGCTTTTGCCGCCATGCTACATACTACTCTGCATACTCTTTTTTTTTTTTTTTGCATTCTCTGGGGAGATGACCGGCTGTGGAGACTTGATGTGTGCTGAAAGCACAGGCAAATAAAACACGGGCCAAACGAGCTGACATTTGGGCTCTGGAAACACCAATTTGGGCTGGCAGTATGGAATGAACCTAGACAAACGCACTCCCTCCCTCCCTCCCTCCCTCCTCCTACTCCAACAGCCGGCCTGTCGACAGGCGGCACCACCTGGCTGACTGCTCGTTCGCTCCCTCTGACATCCTGACAGCCAGTTCTGGCTACCAACACCAGGACACTGCCTTTCCTGGCCCGCTGTCTGCATTGACATCCTTACAACAGATGACCAGATGGGATCCTGGGCAAAAATAAATAAATACAGCAGCTTTTCTCTGTATGGAACAGTGTCAAGTGAGAATAAAAATGGAAACACATAAAATGACCTTATATTTATCAGGGTCTTTTTTGTTAACCCTTACTCACATATGCAAGAAATGTAATGTTTGTTGTCATTTTCTAAAGGGAATCGGACTAAAAACACTTAACACAGAGTGCAACAATAATCACTATTTTACAGAAAATGAGCTTGATTTCTACAATATTTGCAATTATGCCACAGTATTTTTCAGAAAAGCAATTCAATTCATGGAAATGTAAAAGTTGGGAATACACATAGATATTAACTTTTTGTGGCATCTGCAGTAGGCTTAATTGTTTTAGTAGGAAATTCTAATTCAAATGCTATACCTAATTCGGCTATGATGTCATTCAGGTTGTTGAATACAGAATACAATTTGAAATTGTAGTCCTTAATTTTTACCACTGGTCCTCAGCTGCACTTCCACAGTCGGTATCTTTCCTCCAATAAATACACCTGACCTTGCTGTTTTCGTTCTTGTCATGATGCCTGTAACTTGACACAACTGTCTGTTTCAGCCTGTCTAAGTGTGTGTGCATGTCTAACTCTTACTTGTGCAAAGACACCATGCATGACAAACTTCTTCACGGATATCATTCGCCCCCTTCCATTTAACATCATGTCTGGCATTACGAGTTCAATAAATGTTAACAGTTGTTTAGAACCTCACTGTCAAGGTGGCAAACATGTGACCTGGGATCATGAAACTAGTTACTCGGGCTGAGTAATTCCACTCGCATTGTGTCAGACCTGCAGCACCCAATAAAAGATGACACCAGGAATACATGTTTATCTCCAGGTATCATCTCCAGGCCATTTTGTCTCAATAAAGCCTTGCAGAACACTGAATGTCACCTCTTTGTATTGCACACAAAAGATGCCCCTTGCTGCACAGCTGCAATGGAGCGTCTCACATTTACTTTAATGTGAATTTGCCTTATTTACACATTTCTTAAGGGCTTCAACCACTTTTTTTTTGTGTGGTGAAAAGATGAGAAGTTGGATTAACTGAAAAATGCAATATTATAATGACTTACAATGTGAAAAAGTGAGCAACGATCTGTCATTATACGCTCCGGGACAACGCAAATTAACCATATGGACCTCAGATTACACATTGCTGCACAGCCATTTACCTGGGGATAAATAAGACTTCTATCGTATGTCTAGCAATGGAACTAACTATTCTTTCATTATTCAAATAATCTGCTGATTATTTTGTCTATTAACCAATGCATTGTTTTTTGTCTTTATAATATGTCTTAGAATACGGAAACATTTCCCAATTTTCGATGTAGAGTTTTCTATCGCAGATCAGAAAAAATATTAAATATTCACCATTGAGAAGCAGGAACCAAAGGCTTGAAGCCGTTAGCAAAATTGTTGCCGAATTATTTTCCATCAATCAACCAAACGACTTTCAGCTCTAGTCTCACTGTAAATTGCATAGTATTATGTGACGTTATGGATTCATATCTTTATATAACTCTAAATTACTTGATTTTAACTGGACGGCAATTTTTAGGGATTTTAAAGAGAAAAACTGACCTCCAGTAGTTCCGTCTTTTCGTACTGTCTTCGGTGCTGGAAGATACACTGGCTGAGGACAGAGTACAGTCTCTCCAGCTGCTCCACACTGTAGCCCTCACTCTTCTTCACCACCATGTCCAGCAGCGCCTGACGGGGAAGCACACACATAACAAAATACATTACAAATAAAGTAAAGGTGTCTTGCTTATAAAAACAACACACGCTATCACTAATAAATATAATAAATGTGTATTGACAAACAATTATAAAACAGACAGGCATTAAGTGCTGAATAACTGGTCACGCAAGAATGCGCTGATGTTGGTGTGTGGAGATGAAGCATTTGGAGGTCAGCTGTATTCAAAAGCAATTACGATCAGAGTGACAGCTAATTAAGGCTAATCGTAATTAGAAGCAAGTTTACATTTCACTGTGACTGTAATTAAAACATTCTGGACAGTCAAAGGCCCTTTCAATTGACCCGTTCCTCGCATCTTACCGAAGCCGAGGTCTGTGTGCGTGTGTATGTGCGACTATTTAAACACCGGGCTCATCAGAATGCATGGATTGAGAGAGAGCAAAGGCACAATAATTACAGTAAGCCTCACTGACACACAAGGCAAACGGAGAAAACCTGGACTGAAACATAGTGTGCGCGTGCGTGAGAGAAACCCCATGTATAAAAAAAAAAAAATGCATGGTAATGTCAAGGTTAATAAGTTGCGGATGTCTGTCAAAGCCTCTCATCACTGAACGCCTGAGAGATAATTACAGTGTGCAAAAGAAAGAAAATACAGTCTGCAAAAAATAAAGGTAAGCATTGTATTAATCGCTGTGCTCCATCTGACAATGATTTGTGCTCCAATGACAGAACCGTTGCCTTGATTAAAGTAAGAGACGGCGGCTTCACGTCAACAAGAACTGCAGTTGAAACTTAATCCCGAGACATGAACAGAAATGTAACCTTGGGAGCAATACTTCACTTTGTAAGGGAAGTTTTTACTCTTTCTAAAAGCACAAACAATCTCTAATGGAGAGTTATGCAAAAGTTAATTTCAAACATAAGCCGAGCTGCCCTTGGGATCCAATCGTTAGTCGTGACTATTAGCATTTGAGCAGTTGCCACAAAGCTATCAACTGAAACTATTGTGAATCATTAGAATTTGATTAACCTCCTTCTTAAAATGTGACAGCGGCAACATTATGGTTAAGGTCACCTGGGTCCACACAATGCCATTCTTATGTGTTGGGATGTATTAGCTTTATAATTGGATGCCAAAGTGTCATTAAGAAGCAGAGACTGTGATTCCAGAGGTTCTCCTAGGACAAATCACCAGGCCAAACACTGGCTACTGTTGCATAACTATTCTTTCATCTACAATGTTGACAGTAAAAGTAATGGGTGACAAGGGAGATTATTATGCCCTGTCAGAGGTCTGTATTCCTTAAGAGTGCTTTCTCTGTTTATAAATGTTTCAGTTGCATCACAGAAACCCATTATAACTTAACCCTGTATAAATAATTCTTCCCCACACAGAGAAAGAGAGAGAGAGAGAGAGAGAGAGAGCGAGAGCGCGAGAGAGAGAGAGAAATGAAAGGTTAGCCATTTAATTCCTAAGGCAGTTGCCAATTATCTAAGGTTTCCCACACTGAATAGTAGAGTTACTTAAATGTACATGCAGTTAATAAAGAGTTGAGTGAAGAAAAGCCTCTTGTGTGTTCCATCTCAGAAAACAAATGTCATGTTCCACACTTTTCCATTTTGATATCCAGTCGGCACTTACTATACTGAACTCAATAGCCTGCATGACTGAGTAGAAAATATACTTCAAGTATTGGCACTCATTTTTAATCTAATCTGGCAGTTTCGGGGTTCACCGGTTATACGCCTGTGACGTAAATAACTTCCACCTGGATAATTTAATATAGGTCCCTTTACAAAGAAAAGTTAAGAACACAAAGAATTTCTCAAATACTCAGAATGCATGTGGATACCCACCCTTTTCTAAATGTTTTTATCTGCTTCCATATATTCAATGATTCAATGCGTTTTGACACATCAACTGTGGTCTAACATCAAGGGAGTTCTCAGATATCACAGGCTTCAACCCAGGCATGAAAACTCAGATAACAGGACCACATAGAGCAAATCCAGGTGAGATGCCAATTTGAACAACACAGGCATAAAAGCTTTAATTAGCATCATTTAAACCCATCTCTCACACGTGTGTAATGATGTAAAAGGCACTGCTCCGACCTTCCTTTCATCCAAACTGCCGCTTGCCTTTCTATTTTTGATTATGCATCCCCTCTTTCTTTAAGTGCATATACTTTGCGGTGCACCATCTCTCCTTTATAGTGCATCTTCTCACCTGCTGCCACAAATTTCAATGTTGCATAAAGGCTCGCCTCTCATACTCTTCAACCCCATTTTTCACAAACACTCCTTTGCTTTCAATGCATTTGTCTTTATATTCTTTCTTTCCTTTTTTTAGCTCCCTCTCTCTTCTTTTCCACAATGTATTCTGCTCTTACCGTCGTAGACTGTGGAGTACACTGCTGCAATCAGCTGGCTGTCTGCTTGATCAGGAGGCCTGTGACAGTGTTGGGGTTGAATTGAGCGAGTGTGTCTTACATGGGCTCAGTGATTGAGTGAGCCCACTGCACACAAAAGGCCAGTAATCCCATGCGTTAAAGACTGCTACTGACATGGACCATTTAACCTCCCCCCGTTCCAATCTTAACTCACATCCCTTTTCTTTACTCACATCTCTATCTATCGCCAATTCTTCTTAGGACCACAAATTGAGCTTAGAGGGCTTGTGATGAATGTGGCTTTAGAGAACAGAGCCGAATAACGGTAGCTGGAGTTCAATTGGTGCCAAAATTGTCAGTGAAAAAGGATTGTATGTAACATAAGGAAAGTCTTTTCTAGAGCTAAACTACAGGATGTATTGTATTTAATTATTTAAAAGCAACACAATGGGTTAATGTTCACCTTTAAAAATGTTTGCAGCAATCTGAATTTACCAAATCAAAATGTTATAATAACTCAAACAAAAACAACCTGAATTCTTATAAACAGTGGAGATACATGTGGAAGAATACAGAGGTGGTTCATGCAACTGGATTCAGGCCAGAGACTGGGTGCTAACTTTCCTCATCACACAGTTTTGCAGCTATTTAAATGACCAGTCATACAATCTACACAGTGCACAGAGACATGACCAATGTTCTGATATTCCTTGAGCCATCCAGGCCAGGTTAAGACCACAGAGACATTAGAACGCCAGCACTAGCTCTAGCTTAAGAGATTTTTCAAACTATTTATGCTGTTCTTTTTTTATGGCAAGGTCATGAATCAGTCAGCATGCATCCTGCGTGTTAGGGAGTACATATTAATGATTATGATATACGTCAAATTCAAATGTGAAATTCAACACCGTTTGTACACTAGGCTAGCTGCTGACACAGTTCACATCACAGCCGTAATGTTGGAATCTCGACCTCTGGCAATCAGCGAAACCTAGGTTTTACACTGGTGTCAAGTTGCTCTTTAAAAATAATTAGCAAAACGTCAAAATGAACTCACCCCCTAGTCTAATAGTCTTCCAAATAAAATAAATAAATTAAAATGCTGTTATGAAATCACAAAATGCTGATGGTAATATCAGTTGAATGCAATAAATAATTTGTGTTCTGAACTAAATGCACTAATATGCCTTAATGTTGCCATGCTACACATTTCGACTTACCATTCTTCTATGCTTTGAGTATACAAAACCATTTCACACAAACAATCTGTAAACAATTATACATGCAGATTGGAGGAAACGAAGAGCTTCCTCTTTGATCACTGAAGGATCACTAGCTGTGCATGTGTGTGTGTGCATGTGTGTGTGTGCCCGTGTGTGTGTGTCTGAAGAGCTACCCTCAGTATTGAGTGAGTGAATATGGTTCCCAGGTAGTCAGGGGAAAAAGAGAAATAGGATTTAAAGCACAAAAGTCCCTGTCACCAGGGACACTATTGAGCCTCCAATATCTGCATCTAAGAGAAAAATTCAAATCCTGCTTCCTGTTTTAGCTAACTTTTTTTTCGGTCTCCAGCACCAGCAAAGGAATGAATTATAAATGATTCTGGTTTGCTTGTTACTATGAATACCATGAATGCCTTTAGTGAGGGCAGAGGGTGGATTTGCGTGGGGGGTGAGGGGGGGATCCATTGGCAGTGGTACATAATGTGGCTTACAGGGCACTTGGTCACACAGGTAATTCAATCTCGATAGTATTATAAGGGTCAGGGACAATCATAACAAATCATATTACCATGGTCACACAGCACATTAAAGTGAAATGCTCATCTCTTTCAGCTGGGCATGTAAAAACCCTGCTGGGGTTACCAACTAGTCTTAAATATGCAGAGGTTGGCCTTGCTTCTAATAGCATATCACTGGAAAACTGCCACCCATCTGATAACTTCTTCCTTTATGGTTATTTTTTCAGTATAAAGGAAGGAAAAATACTCAGTTTCTGGTAAGATCTTGTGTACAAGATCTTTATCAAGCTGCATGAGTATGATTAATCAATAAACTTAATTTTCTTAAGGGTGTTACATGCTTATTTGTGATTTTGATATGTGGCCTGAAAAAGTGTTGAATGTTTTAGTTTTTCTTCTATAAGGATGAATAATAATTAAACACCTCCAGTATTTTAATGTCTACTGACTGTCACCCAAGGTGGCACCATGTTTAAACAGTGACTCATAGACATTATGTAAGGAGCAACATTTGCCCGAACCAGCACATCTGTAACACAGACCCAGACAGAATAAATACATAAAATAAAAAGTAAGTTATAATAATTTAAGAATTAATAAATAAATCTTAAAGGTCAGTAAGGGTGTTTCAAAATAAAGCTTAGAGATTCAGGGACATTTTCGTGGACAGGGTATAAGTTAAACCAGGTCGAGCCATTATCTTGATTCAATTAGGGTTTAATAAGCGGCTTCCCAACACACTTGTGAAATTTAGTTTAGTTTTGACTTTGGACAAGGGAGTTGAGCTTGACCAAATATAGTTAATTATTTTTAACTTGAACACTCAGTACCACCAAGTCAAGTCTATTTTATTTTGTTTGGATGTAATTGCGCCGCTCTGCCATTGTGGCATTTTGTAACTTTGTCAGCAATGTTATTTTAATATTAACAGCTCAGGCCGGATGAACTTCAAATATTAGAGATTAAAATGCATCTCTGTTGGATTGTGCCACGCTGTTCAATCAGTAATTATTGCCACTGATCTTCGCTATTCCCTTCCGTTTGCCACTCAAGGTCAAAGTAAGAATAATGAATAATGTAAGATGTAAAAAATTATGTGTGACCTTTACTATTCTTTTTTCAGTGACGGGTCACGGGGAGAAAAGTTTTGAAGAATAGATATTCTATTCGATAACTGAGAAAAAAAATTGTTTGGTAAACAGACCACAGGAAATAATTTCAATGTTTTATAGATTTAAGACAGCAGAGATCCAATATCAAACGGTGACAGAGCAGGGAACCGTAGCACTGACTTTACACAAATAACCCTAAAGAAATCCACATAACCCTGCTAAATCGCCTGAGAATGTTTTCAAAATAAATGCACTGAAGTCAAAACTAGGGGCAAACAAATTATCATAGAAAAAAAGTAGTATAAGGTCAATGTTATGGGAAGGACTAGCTATCGACCAGCTATCGTTAGACTTGGGTGAACCTCAAGGGAAATAAAGGTTAATCAATCGGATGTCCGATATATACCTAGTGCAACCAGTTTGTGTATGTGTTGGGGAGGGCCGGCTGTTAACCCATTGATGCCGGCTGCTGCGCGACGCAACATTGTATCTCCTGCTGGGTGCTGCATAATTTTCATGGCGCGAGCAGCATAGAATGCACCGTCATTGGTTCAAATACACATGAGGTGGGTTTAGTTGATTTTGTAAGACCACGTGACCAGCCAAATGTTGTGTGGTTTGCCGAAAATCACGTCAATCAAAAATAAATAAATAAATAAATAGATAAATTAAAACAATAAAAAAAATAAGCCGGCTGTGTCGGCGATAGTGTATTACAGAACAGTTAGTGGCGTTCGGTGCGCAGAATCTAGGTCTACTATAGGCTACTGACGAAAATCACACAACACATTGCATCTATTTATTAACAATATTTATGAATTTAGGCTATATTTTGCTGCTCCAACTCAAATCCATTTTAGAAAAATTTGTTGGTTTGTAAGCGCTAAGACAGCATGTTTAAATGAAACCTGTGAACCTTACCTTTTAAATATATTTTATTTAATGTTTATATGTGCTACTAAGGCTTAGATATTCAGGTTTTGGTAGACTTGACAATTCGTACTATTTTTTCAGAAAACCCTCAGGCATTAAGGACATGCATCCTAGATTGCCATAATCATCAATGGGTTAAACAATGAAAGGTGCTGACAAAGCATGTTAGCATTTCAGAATGCGTGCATAATGAAATTATGTTTTCAGAACAAACAAATGTGTACTGCCCAGAAAACTGTATACATAATATAAGGCGCAGCAGCTTTCGTTTAGGCCCTTACTGCTTAAAGCTCTGCATTACATTACTGTCAATACAACATTTAAAGTCAGATGATGAATCTGTAAAAAGATATGTAAACATACGCCTCCCTTTAAATAAAATAACAAACACAGTATTTGCTTTGATTAGTTATTGAAAAAAAGAGACACTAACTGACCATAGGGTAAGGTCTGTATACTATTGTTTCTAGTAATTCACCCAAAGCTCTGTTGCTTTTAGAAAATGTGCCCCTGACTGGAACGTAACAACTACCTAGCCTATTCTAATATAGTATCATATCCCCGCAACAGCATGTTTCCATCTATCTAAATGCTCTACAGCAGTGGTTTTCAAACTGTGGGGCGCGCCCCCTAGGAGTTATGGCAGGGGGGACACGGATGAATATGTGAAAAAAAAATATATATATATTTTTTTTTTTTTTTTTTTTTTCACATATAGGGGAAGGTGGGGTGATTTGTGCATTTTGGAAGTTGCAAAACCCCTTGTTTCTAGAAAACCGTGGAAGAAATTGGAAATGTGACCACATATTTAAGAAGAGCCATCCATTTGACTCATCCTGTAAAGAAGGGAGACACAAGGAATAAGATATAAGCACATTTAAGCTCAAAAAAGTTTTGCCTTTCAAAGTAAAATTTCCATGATCAAGGTTTTTTGATTATTGTGTCTGAACAATTATAGACACGTTTGAAAACATTTGACACATGTTTTAGTGCTTTGGTATGCTATACTTTGAGTCTATATAGTTAGCACAATGTCAACCCTAAATTGCTGCATCATGCCTATTATCCAAAATTCTGGGGATGGGGTGATTTGTGCGCAAGGGCCTGGGTGAGTTATAAGTAAGTAAGTAAGTAAAATGTATTTATAAAAGCACATTTATGACAGTTTGCACTGTCCAAAGTGCTGTACATAGTGCATTCAGTAGGTAAACAATGAAGGTAAAATAACAATAACCAAAATAAAAGACGTAAAGCCCATACATCCACATAAACACAGATAGTAGTGCAGAGGTAAGTAAGTAGTGCAGAGGTTAATGGGGAGGAAACACCAGGGTGTACATATGGGTTTTGAGCCTTGATTTAAAGGCAGAAATGTAGGGGGAATCACATTTGTCAGGTGGCAGTTGGTTCCACAAGCACGGAGCAACTAGTGCAAAGTACATTTCTGAGAGTTGTGCCAGTGGCATGGCTGTATACGCTGGTCACCAAAAGAAAGTGATTGTCTACAGTAGCTCAGAAGAGGGTGACATCTCAATTCCACTTAACGACACCACTGATGAGAGTTCAGATGGCCAGAAAGATGATGATGGTGACTTTGTCATTGTGACACAATGACGCACAAATCACCCCACGTAGTGGGGTGATTTGTGCGACAAGACAACTTTTTTTCCGAAAGCTATATTTCTTAAACAGTTTATTCCAGATCCAAAGTTTTTATTGCCAGGGATGCACAACATCCTGAAATATATGTACATATTTGAGTTGGAGACATAACTGTCAAGGCCTGACTTTAAAATCACTTTGAGTAAAAAGTTGCACAAATCACCCCACCTTCCCCTACATATATATTTAAGTTTGTGTTTTTGATATTAACATCATATTAAGCAAATGTAAGTTATCATACAAAAAAGGAATACAATGTTTTGGTCTAGAATAGGTAATAGTTTAATAATTGAATCAGATCATCTGGGAGATAATCCGAGGTTAACTGATCACGTCACGTTCATGACCTAGCACAGTATGTATTGAGTTAATTTAAAAACATTTGGAAATGGGGCTGCCTTCAGTTGCCCATGCACTGTGTATAGTCTATAGCCTATTTCAGCTTTGTCTGTGGAAATAAAGATAGCTGGACAAGAGTTCTTCTACTTCGTTCCTCTCACTGCATTTAAATGCATTCACTATATTACAGAGAAATATGTCTTGTTAAAGAAAAAGAGCACCAAATTAATATTTTTATGGAAAATCCATGTGTCTTTCTTCAATAGCTTCTAATTCATCCGACCCAGCGTCTCCAAATGATTTGTTCTCACAAAATTCCTCAGATTTAGCCTCTTAATCTTCCTCTCAAAGTGCACCAGATTCATGCATTTCACTTTAAAAGGGTAAAAAAAAATCTCCCGGTGGGGCATACCCCTGGACCCCCCTAGGAGAGTCTGGTTCTCCGCTGGCTACTATTTTCACCCAGCAGGACATTGGAGGCACTGGGTGTGTGAATGACATTTAACAATAGTCAATAATTTGGGTAATGTCTCAAATTCTTTAAAACGCACAAAGATGTTTAGAATGTTTCAAAAATATGTTTAAAATATAATTAATTAAGATCTTTCAAAACACACAGGGGTTTAGATTTATTTTTTTTGTTCTCTGAGGGGGGGCTCACTCTCTCACACTTTGAAAACCCCTGGTCTACAGCGTTGTTGCCTCCATTGGTGTGAAAGCAGAGCCAAATGTTCTTGTACTGTGTAACTAATCATTAGTACAAGCCTCTTGTTTATACAAGCCATGGACTGAGTGGGATGCATCAGGCGTTAGTGCTGCAAAAGGGCACACTAAATTACCCGAAAGGCTTGGCAACTTGGCTTGCGCAAACTACTACAAAATATGAGGAAAATATAAGCAACCAGTTTGTTTATGTTGTGTGAGCTATTGACACTCCTGGTGCTCACATGCATGGCCAGGAGGCATAGCAATGTGAGTGTGCAATTACATGCAAATAGCCGAACTGTCAACGCCATCAGTGGGATTGAATGAGAATAAAAGAAGCACTTTAAAATGCTATCTTTTTTATTGACAATAAAATGCTGGTCCGGCACTAGTATTAAGATGTTCTTTTTTTCAACAGACAGGTATCAGGGCTGCTTTGCTTGAGGGCCCCCCACTGTTATTAATACTAAAAATGAAAGGAGAAGAAAATGAAATAGGGCCATTTCTGTCAACTGGCTTCTCTAAAACAGGACATCCTGACATTCAGTAATAGCTAACCATCACACCAAAAGACTACAGTTTTCGAGCAACTAGAAACCCTAGCTTTTTCTAGGCAGCTGCTAAAGATAACAGCATTTTACATAAATTGTGTGTTCTCTGTACGATGGAAGGGGAAAATGCTGTGCCGGATTGGATTTCTTGTTACTGAATTCTCATCTGCAAATCGCCAGCACTGCTTCTTTCAGTCCATTTATTGACAAGTGTCCTATTATTGATGAAAGAAAACAGCTGACTAGAAGAGAGAGATTGGAGTGAGCGAAACAAGCCTCAGGGTCTTTTTAGTCATGCTGAGGAATTTATTTTGATACAGAATACATCACACGTCATAATAACAAAACTGGATTTTACTTCTAATCGGAGCAAATAACTGTGCCATGGCCGTGAAAGACAGAATGCAAATACTGAAATAGTACCGGTGTGGCTGTCCTACAGGCATAAGGTATATGAGCAAACTCATAACACTCTGAGGGTATTTAATTCCAGAGAGATTTTGAAGCCTCTTCCGTCTAGTTAAAAGTCCAAAATAATGAGCGCTCTACAATCAATGACTACGACTGAAGGAAGAGAGAAGGAACACTACACGACTCACCGAGGGTCCAAAGACCCAGCAGGCAGAATGCCAGTCCCAGCCCTGGCAGCAAATATCTGCTTAAATGGTGACTCTCATCCTGCACACCGGATATTCAATTTGTTCCTTAAGCCGGGGATGAAAAAGCAATTATTCACAGTCCCCTCTTTTCACGATCTGTTTCTTTTAGATATCTTCCTTCTTCCCCCCAACTAGCAAATACACCTCCAGATTAGTTCTGTGTTTGGCTGCTCATAAGGGCAGTCAGTTGAAGCACTAATACCAGGCCAACTTTAAAAGCATGTCAGTAAGTTGGAAAAGGGGATGGAGTCAGTTTGAAAAAAAAAAATGGATGAGTCACCCACCCTCCCCATCACTCTGAGGGGTCATGGGTAAAAGCCACTAGATAATGGCTTGATAGCTGGATGTCACTTTGGAGCATGGAGCAAAGTAGGAATTGCATGTCAGGAGAGAGCGCCCTAAAACCCAGCACCCCCCACCCAGACAGTGAGAAGTGCTGTCAGGGGAACCCACTGAGCCGAGGTTCCAATTTGTGCTTGGGGTATTAGGTGGGACACTAGCGTGACTGCAAAGTTAAGCAGAGCTGCTTCATATGCTCTCTGTTACTTGGAACATATCCTGGGACAAGTTGGCGGATTTAGTAAAGCAGAGAGAAGCTCATGTTTGAGTCATAACATTGTCAGTTTCAAACGTTGCAGGAACAACACCTGTTCATTGAGAGGTATGAAAATGCTCTGCCACTGTAATTGGATCCCTCCATGTTAGGATAGCAAGGATACCAAATTGATTGCTGAAAGATGAAAAGGGTAGAGATACAGGGGCATGACCATATGTGTGTATGGAAAGGAGGGATAAGCCTTACCCATCTGAGAAGGGCAGTGTGACAACATCAGCTCCACACTGGAGGAAGCTTAAGGCCCCGTCACACATGATTGAGTTTCTCCATCCTCCATACCTCAAGCTTTATTTCACAAAACATTTCAATTTACTGTGTGTGCTGCATTCTAGGACCCATTCAAACAACGGTCCGGAAGACTTCTAATTATCCACACAGACCAATTATGTTCTTTCAATAGTTTCCAAACATAGAGACGGTAAGAGGGCAGAGGTGTGGATAAATGTCAGTTGCCCATGGATTCTTAAATGGGCACAATAGAGTTTTGTGACAGGGAATGCATGAAAGAAAATGGAAGAGTCTAGCTAATGCTAACCACTGGAAAAAAAACATTACCCACACTGCAAACCAATTCAAACCAGCACCCATATGAATTAAATTAAGACATTAACAAAAACATATTGGATCATAGCCCCACTTTTACATTATCACAGTCCAAAGTTGCAAAATGAGACGGTTGACGGCTGTTCCAACAAATACTGAAAGTCTACAATACATTTTAAAATGTTCTCATTTACTTGTGAGATGTGGGGCTGTTTATTATTGAAGAACAATATCAAGTTTTTGCCTATACCTACTTGTAACTTACATGTCTTGTGTCTCCAAGATTATTTGTAGCTACATAATACATTATTTGAATGTTCTGCAACATGTCAACACTGATTCATAACTACTGAAATGATTGAATCCATAAAGTGATCACGATCATAGTAAATTACCTTAGACATTTGGTTCCACATGTTATCCTCCTGTTAACAGACCATTGCTTGGTCACACAGTACCTGTTAAATCTCCTAATCGCAGTCAGTGCACAATGCCAAATCATCACCAGCTGTTACATCCTTCATGGTCTGAATAAGAATGATGACCGTGTAGAATCAAGAAACATGGCTATGGGGCACAAACTGGGGCTTTTCAAAGCTACAATGTTGATGGGTTGTAAATGGCTGAGATAATCTTTTAGCACTAGAGTAGAGATGAGGATTGTTTTTCCTCAACCTGGTTCAGTAAGAGTAAAGGCCAGGACACACCAATCCGATAATCGCCGTCGTCAAAAAAAAAAGACGAATCTGTTTGGTGTGTCCCGTGACGTCGGCCGACGTAGAGGTCGTCGGGCTTGTTTTGAGCCTGTCGGCCGCCGATTGTCTTTCATTTGGAGCAATTTGATTGGTGGAGGGCTAGCGAATCAGTGAAGCCCGGAAGTGAGGCGGGTAGCACAAACAGCTAACAACAGCTAGCCATCGTTTTAATGTGTTTGTTCGTTTCGTTTTGCGAGTACTCACATGCATCAACCCTTGTTGACTGCTCGACACCATGCTCGACACTCTCTGCTAAAAATTGTGCTCTTATGGTCCATAAATATAAATACGTATTTCTATCTATGTTTATGCTCTAGAGAGCTGTCCCATCATTTCCGGCTTTCGTATTTTTTCGGGCCACAATACAGATTAGCGCCGCCTGCTGTTGTGGAGACATTACAAGCGCAGGACGTACGGAAAATAAGCAGTCGTCTCGGTGTGTTTTTGGGCCGCGACGGAAAGACTGGAGCTTCCTGAAACGGCGACTCCAGTTTTTGAGTATTCGGAACGTGTCGGACTGGTGTGTCCTGGCCTTAAAAGCGATCCCCATGCAGGTGGTGTCAAGCTTGTATTTCTGGGTGGATTTACAATCATAAGCTCTGCCAAAAATAAAACTGAAAAGACAGTAGATAGGTGAACAAAAGTCAGCATAAAAGCAAACACCAATTTAAAAGGTAATGTGTATATAAATTGACACCCATCACACTAAGTCAAAAGTCACAGTTTTCAGATTAAAGACTGCACTTTGAGCAACAAACTTCCACTTCACTGTGCCACAGTCCTGCCATAGGATAAAGGGTTAACATGAAATATACATCAGGGTTCGTACAGCTTTTTAAGAGTAAAATTCAAGCACTTTTCCAGCACTTTCAAGATACAATGTCAACTTTTTCAAGGAAGCCGAAGCTTTAAATATATACAGTATATAAATACATTCTTATGATTTCATACATTGCCTTATCTGTAAAATGGGAGTGTTCATAATATAATGTGTATGGACAATCACCAAATTGCAGTATGGCCCTAAGGAGACCTTTATCAGTTTAGTTCATATGCCAAAAATGACCATCTATCAGGTTAATAACAACATGACTATACTTGAGCAATATCACATGAGATGGAGCATATTGTCACTCTATATCAGTGCTGCTGCAGTGTCCTCTCTCCCAGCCAATTATTTTTGCTAGTGTCCTGCAAGTTTACATATTGTTTATAATAAATCAGAAATAAAGACAATTGGAAAATGTGATAAAACATCAAAAATCTTATCAAAATAAACTAATTCATGAATTGCAAAGTCGTAGGACAAGTTTTAAGTAAACATTGGGTGTGGACACATTAGAAGTGGAGGTCTGGGGGTCCCCCCCAAAAATCTTTGAGCATTAAACACTTAATTTCCTGCATTCTGGTGAATTTTTATGAAGCAATGTGTGCCTTTTCTGCATTCATTTTAATGAAAAAAAGGAGAACATTCACGGTTCCGCTGACACAAATTTAATTGAATAGCCTACAATGCATGTGTAGTGCTTTCAAATATCTCCTGTAGCCTATTGTTAAAACATTTGGTTAAACTGTAATAAAGGTAATTATTCTATATCATGTCTACTATTGAGGGTTGAGTGGCTGGTGGTATTTTACTAGCAGCATTAGGCTTTATTCAAAGAAGAAAACAAGTAGGGAACAGTTCAACACCAATGCAAACCAACCTACTAAAATAAAAACATCTGGGGACCAACCCAGATATTTTATTTTAGTAGGCTCCCTCCTCTATGCTACCTTAATTTGTGTTATGAAAAGTGCTATAAATGTGCAATACATAGGATACAGTTAATTACACAGAAGAATAAAAGCATTTTTATTGGCGGATGAGCCATTAATAACTTTGCAAACCTAATTTTCAAACAAATGTACCAAAAACAATGTACAAAACGATCCAAAGAACTTCTGAATTTACTAGAGTGAAATTGAAGCGTTAATATGTTTGATGCATGCGCGATTGCGCGCTCACCGGCCGGCGGGGACACAATTCTTATCAGCGGAAACTTGGCACGCTATCAACACACATAGAGAAGGTGCAGGGAGGGGGCTCGCCTCACGCTTCGAATGCACAGTGCACATCAAAGTATAACGTTAATGCGCGTTCAGAAAGAGGAAGTCACGGCACTCATGTCTGTTAAGCCCGTATCTCACTGGGCTGCGACTGTTTGCGACAAGTTGGAGACTGCAGTCGCGAGGGAGTCTCTAAACTGTCTCCAAACGTTCGCGGAGGTCTCAATTTCCTCGCATGAGTGTAACATCACGTTACAATGAAGTAACCCCCAAGCTTACGTTATCTAGCTAACAACATGAATTTGGAGCAATACATTATTGAAAACTAGCTGGTCAGCTAATTGCTAACGGTGTTGAGCATCAATTTAGCATGCTATTTATTTGTATCAACAAGTCAATTACACATACAAACTCGGGATTTGGTGTAACTTGCAAAGAAGAACATGATTGAACAGTCAACCAGAGTGACATAGTCCGATACGTTTTAACAAAAAAAAATTCTCAACTGATTTACCTTTGGCAGGAACTCTAAGTGCCGATTCCCCCATTGTGTACAGCTGGAGGTACTTTAAGCAGACCGTACAGTAGCCTATGCCTGTCGGTTATTAGGGCCTCGTCATAACCAAATGGAAACGGATATCTGATATGGAAGTATCGGGAGCAATAGGTCCATGAGCAGCGACTCGTGGTTCTGGATAATTCCTGGAGCGATCGCCAGGTGTGGCGCGTGTCCCAGGAAAGAAAACACGGGGAGCAACTGCACTCGTGCATACAAGACGGCGGCGAAGAAAACATTGCGACAGATTTTTTTTTTAATTTACAGAATAAAAAAATGAAAGAATTTGATGAATTACGACACTGGTCAATAAAGAGAAAATCCAGCATTTTCCAGCACAGTGTTCAGATTTCAAGCACATTTCAAACCTTGAAAACACTCGATTGAAAATCAAGCATTTTCCAGACTTTCAAGCATCTGTACGAACCCTGATACATTCCACTTAAGTTAAGCTAGACAGAGTTGACCCCATAAATGACTTAAAAGTACCCCAAAATGTCTACAAAACACATTTTCTTTATATTTTCTTTATCTTCATCAGGTCCCAAACATTGTATTTTAATTGATCATCTCTTTTTGGATATTTAATTCTTCCAATCACTTGCAATGATGGCTCTATTCTATTGTATGACAGTGAGCCAGCATGTGCAATACCAAGAGCCTGACACTAGAGCAGATAAACATAATACAGAAATATTTCTTATTTAACTATTTACACCTGTGCTCACTTTAGTTTAAATTCTGTACTGAAAACGTGCCAAATCATGAGCGCCGAACCATAGCGGCCTTCAGACCGAGAAGTTCAAGAACCTGATACACCACCAATGGACAAAAAAAGGGAATCATAGAAACACTTACCATGAGTCGCTGGTGGTCAACCACTACTGGGGGACGGGGAGGGACTGGTTGCGGCTCTTCCTCGGCCCTCTCAGCAGCTCCCTTCAGCTGCTCCGACAGGCTCTTCTTGCACCTCCCGGATGTGGAACCCCCTGATGAATGGATTATTGATGGAACAAGGGTTAACAATGAGGATTATGAAGAATGAATGCAATGTGAGAGCAATCACAAACAAGCAAAAAGGAGTACGGGGGAGCTAACTGTAAGACCATTTTTTTTTTGTCATGGAGAATAAAATAAATCAAACTGCCATTGCCAGGAGATTAATACAATACTCCAGCACACAATATGTGAAGAAAATTATGTGAAGCTACTGAGCGCACAATATTTCACATCTGGCCTCTTTCGTGTCCATTTATAACAGTGCTCAAGAAAACGCTTTGATGGAGACAAAAGGCCTGGCTCAGCTTGTAATGAGTGCGGGGGCAGAGAAGCTGAGTTGTCTGTTGTTTGAGGAGCCACTGTGTGTTTGTGTGCTGTCAGTCTGATAGTGTCATGAGCTTCTCCATATTCTAGCAGCACCATTACCTCAGCCATACTCACCACAAGCCGAACCACAGGTCCATAAACAAACACAAACTTAGTGGCTTATCTTTGACTCAAATACTGCTCACCAACAGAAAGAGAATAATGGCGACATGTCAGAGTCAGAAATGGGGGGAGGGGAGGGGGGAATATTCAGTCAACATTGTTAATCTTTTAAAAGACAAAAACATTTCAGGATACATTTTGTGAAGGCACATATAATTTCAAGCCCCTGGAGTTTCTCCATTAAAATATACTGCCTGCTACAACGGGCATTCTTTATAGGACTGCTGCATTATTCATGCCCTCTCGATTTTAAAGCTAAACTAAGTGTAAATCAGAAGAGCTGGATGGTAATTAAAAATAATTATGTATAATCATTATTGAGCAGTGGGCAAAGAACTGACTGAATGTGTAAAAATGAACTTGGACTTTTCTCTTTTCAATAAAAGGTTCAATTCAAACTCAGAGAATCAACTATTAAAAAAAGGAAAAAATACAAACAAAAACCCAACATATCAAGCTGACTGATAGCCTGTCCAATTATTTGCGAATGTGACAGACAACAAAAATTATGTGTAATACACCATGTATCCAGCATTTAGCTGTTTAGGCAACTCTCACTCCCAGGTAAAAATATTGTAAATGGAAATAGAGAAAATAGTGCTTATGAAGCTGTATATTTTTTCTTAAGTCTAGCTTTATACCTTCTTGATCTTGATCTTCCTGAACATGTTCTGTCAATGCACTCCCGTCCTGGGGAGGGTGCTCCTGAGTTGGTTCGCTCTCATTGTTGTCTTTGTGCTCATCCTGTTCTGGGTCAGTGGAGCCCTCGACTGTGCTTTGACTCTGAGGGGTCCTTTTTTCAGGGTCAATGCTGCTCTGGTGGCTCTGGGAGTCCACGCTGTCCATTGACTCGTTTCCATTCACACACGTTTCCATTTGTGACACCAGGACATCCTCTGTTTGCTTAGGCTGGGCCTCGGCATCTGAAGACACAGACATTTCAATCAAAGGCTGGACGCCATCCATCTTGGCTGGGCTATCCCCGTCTCCTTCCTTGGGCTGAGAACCGCCACCTGGGCAATGCATATCGGTGTGTTGCTCAGTGATCTTAGAATCTGCCTCTTTGGCTTCCTCCTCCTTAGGTGTTGATTCTTCTGTTGCTTGGCTGGCATCTGGAGGTTCAGCACTGGCTTGGACAGGAGGCTCGTTGGAGCTTTCCTCCTCTGTGGATGGGACATGGGGATGGTGGCCGTTGGCCCGGGGACCCGGGGTATCGCATGACGATTCCTCGTCCTGCGTCAAACATGAGTCACTTGGCCCCGTAGCTTCCACTTCTGCCTCGCCCTCCTCCCCCTCTTCCTCCTCCTCCTCCTCCTCTTCTGTTTCCTTCTTGTAGTTCTTCTTCTTACGGATGATGCCCCGCCCCCAAGATGGCCGCCGCCGAACCTTCCGCTTTATATGATCTATGATGGAGAGAGAGAAAAAGAAAGATAAGGATGAAAACGTATTGATTCCAACAAGCGTAATATATTTACCTTTCAGAATAAAATAAATCACAACAATGGCCGACCATACAGATATTCAGTTGATTCCTCATGTTCAGATAATTTTTATGCTGTTTCAAGGGAATGGATTTATTTACATTTGCAGAGCCTGCAGTTAGTTTACAAAACATATTTACTTTCAATCATAAACTAAAACAAAATTATTTTGAGGGACCTGAAAGGAAACTTAAGGCTAGAATAAGTGTGTGTAAACAAAACTGTGGGACCTGCTGCTGTAGCAACAGGGAAACAGTATACTGTTAGCTTTCTAAATTCAAACAGTGTTCCAGGAATCCAGTTTTCCAGTGAGAAAAGTTTGTTTATTCAGTTATGAGAATATACCTTAAAGAGATCCTATTATACTACTTTTCTGGTCTTCATTTCTTGTTAAACACTGCTATAGAGCAACCTGACACGAATCACATCACAAAAAAATATGTAGATTTTCGGGACACTCTTCCTCTTACCCTAGCAAGCACAGCAGTCTCTCTCTACACACTGCTTTGAGCTTCTCCGCCCCTCCCCCCCTGCCCCCCTGCTGCAAACCCCACTCCGTTGTGATTGGTTACCTTCCTTCCTGCAGCGGGAAATTATAAGGAAGGTGGGGGCATGCAGCCGGAGCTTGCCTGAGCGGCAGCATTACCATATATGGAAACATGACAGAAACGACCCCAGCGTGACAGACACAACCCGGAAATTTGAACAAGTTCGGCTCGACCGGCTGCCATAGTTTTTAGTGCTCTGCATAGCCACCCCAGACGGTCAGCAGGGAATATGTCAAAATGCATGTACGTAATAACTTGATACTCTAGTATGGTTAAACATGACTATAAATCATTATAACAACGTTTATAGGTCATAAAAGTCGAAAAGTATCATAGGTCCTCTTTAAAGATCTCCTATTATACTACTTTTCTGGTCTTATTTTCTTGTTAAAAACTGCTATAGAGCAACCTGACACGAATCACATCACAAAAAACCATGTAGATTTCGGGACACTCTTCCTCTCACCCTAGCGCGCACAGCAGTAACTCTCCACACTCGGCTTTGTGCTTCTCCGCCCCCTCCTGCAAACCCCACTCCGTTGTGATTGGTTACCTTCCTTCCGGAACAATTTCAGCAGCGCGCGGGCAGATTTGAGAGCAGGAAGGTGGGGGCATGGCCGGAGCTTGCCTGAGCAGCACGTTACCATACATGGAAAAATCCGGAATCGTGACGACACGATGGCAGGAAATTTGAACCGATTTGAACACGTGATTTCTCGACCGGCTGCCCTAGCGCTCTGCACAGCCACCCCAGACGGTCAGCAGGGAATACGTCTAAATGCATGTATGTAATTATTTGATACGCTAGTATGGTTAAACATGACTAAATCATTATAACAACGTTTATAGGTCATAAAAGTTGAAAAGTATAATAGGTCCACTTTAAAGCTTATATAATAAACAATCCTAAATCACTATCATAGTGTTGCTTGAAAGATGATTGTACTACAATCTTGACCATTTGGTCTTACTCAAAGAACAACAGGCAGTGGGTCATGGATGATGGACATTAATGACAACATATGGTGCTTGGAGTTTATAGAGAAAAGGTAGTGAAACCTCAAGACATTTGCCTTCATTTACTGCTTTCTCCAAGTAGACACAGAGGCCAACACAGAAAGAGGGCAAAAGGGACCACCGCAAATGTCCTAGAGACAAGCATTTGAACATGACTGAGTGGCATTACCATGACCCATCAGTAAGCACTCCCTAACCCATAAGAAAGTCCTTTGGGTTATTGGCGCCAGACAGCTTTCACATTTTAAATTCATCTATCGAGTCACATCAGACAGCTTTTGACACTGCACAATTCAGAGCAACTGCAGAATGGAGACAGACATCCCCTCATAAAACAACTATTTCAAAGGGGAAATCGAAGAGATAACTTAAATGAGCACAGACCAGGGGCCGTATTCACAAAACATTTTAAGGCTAAGAGTAGGTCCTAACGTGCATATTTAGGAGTGACTCTCAAAAATAAGGGGCGTTTCACTCCTAATTTTAGGACTCCTAACTTTTTAAGATAAGTGTAATTCACAAAGCATTTTAGCGCTAAAACTAGCTCTTAAATCTATGAAAAGCTAGGAGTCCTCGAGAGGACTCCTAAGTCACTAAGAGTAAATCACAGACACTCATTTGATGGCATTTTGGAGAGATTTAATGCTAGTGAGCTTTACAAAAGGTAGCCTACCTTAATAGCTGTAAGGGTTTACTGATCTTAGTAAAGCTATGTTTAGAAAGTATAGACACATTTATATTTATTATATTTATATAAACAATGATTTGTTAAGTTCCTTTTCCTGCAGTTGCTTTGGGTTTACGATGCACTGAAAGTTACTGTTGGTGTCACGTTTGGGTTTAATTTGTTACTAGAGTAGGCCCATTTGTGGCGCTTCCATCTCCTCCATTCCACAGGTCCGCTACTGTATAGTTGCGTGTCTCGCCTTTTTCCTTCGGCATGCACTTTACGATTTCGCCAGTTGTTGTTTCTAAATGGTGAATTTCCTGGTTTGTCGCTGTCTGACTATTGCTGCATAGTCCGCCATTGAGGGAAATACAGTGAGAGTGCATGGCGTGCAGCTGTTCAATGAGGATATTTTTTCCGATTCAAATCATTGTAAAATTTTAAATGAATAGACCTATGTGGCGCTATTGTAGGTTAATTGTGAAAGAATGTGTGGGAAACCCTGCAGTATCTTGGTTTCATGTTAAATCAGTGTCACTTGTCATTAATTGTATATAAAAACTCTTCACTTTAATACAGCGACACAATATGGATATCTCCCACAGTGGTTCTATCATAAACTCACTCTTAGCTCTCATTCCCTCTCAGCCAATCACTGTGGGCATAGAAGGTATGAACATGACATCATCCATAGCAACAGGGTCAACACCGCCCTCTATTCTTAGCTTTGGAGTCCCTCCCATTCCTTAGTAAAAGTTGATCTTATCAGCTTTGTGAATAGGTTTTAAGAAATTACTCCTTACTTAGAACTTTTAGTGCTCCTTAGGAGTACTCTTAGCGCTAAGATAAAATGTTTTGTGAATACGGCCCCAGATCACAGTGGACCAATTAAATCCGTAAAGTCCTAGGTATTGTAATTCTGTCAAGGGCCACTAGAATTATCTATATCCGACGAGAGGAATCTTTTGAGGAATCAATAACATGTCACAGCCTACTCCCTATATGCTTTGAGCAATTGACTTAATACTAAAGATAGTATAATCTATCTGCACCAAATCCCCACACAGATATGAATAATAAATAAGTCTGACAGGAAATCATGATCCATGTTGCCTGTCAACAAAATTATTTATGTAAAAATCGCGATCACAAATAGTGATCACAAATTAAATGAAGATAAATAAGACATGGACCTTAAATTTGATTTCATGCCATAATTTGCCACAATGCCTCTTAGCACACAGTAGACTGGAGTAGATCATTAAATCCACTTTTAAACTGAACCCAGAAATCGATTTTGAATCGGGAATCGTTTTGAATCGAACATCGATTTTGGATCGAATCTTGACCCCAGGAATCAGAATCGAATCATGGGATTCTAAAAGCCCAACTGTCAACATTCCTCTGTCTCCCAACGGCTTTTAACCTGGGCCCATATCTCTCCACTCTGAAGCTGTTATTATGCACACTTAACGTACATCAGAGGAAGGTTGAAAATGAAATCTCATTTTGAGTAATTGTTCACAAGAGAGGGAACAGCAAGAACAACTTAACTTAAATGTATACTTTGTCTCCCACAAATGCTTGTTTATGATTTAATAAGACTCTTTAATAACTGTTCTCTCAAGTGACCCTCATAGTGAACAGCCATGCATTTTCAGGTGCCATTTAATGCAAAACAATTAATGTACCAAACAGAAATGTATATGTATTTATGCAGTGGCTACATACAATTATCAGTACTTGGTCAAAACACCTTACAATAACAATATACCTTTCGATGTCTAAACGACTATTATTAATAATATGTATAATCTTTTTTGTCAACTGCCTGCCGGGTGCCAAAGCTTTATCATTTTGCATAGACTTGCAATAACTCCCCCTGATATATGATGAAATGTTGCCTTGAAATTCAACCGCATTCTCACTTTATAATTTACAACAATGTGTTTAAGCATCGCTTCGGCTATGTACGCCAACACATCAGGGCTTCAATGTATACCTTTCAAAAACAGAACTACTAGCTTTCTGCATGCACAAGATCGAAAAGAAAAGGCCTACCAGTCTGACACAAGTTTTCCACACATATCTACACAGACTGGAATTTAGGACACCTGAAAACAATGGGATAAAACTGGGCATTATTCCCTGTGGAGGCAGTTGCAAGGTTTGGAGGTTTAAAGAGGCAATGAGACACATCCCCCATGCCGAGGCATGCTGCAGCGATCAGCGGCCTGTCCACTAACATCATGCCCAGACTGTCATTTGCCCTCTCTCGAGAGGCTGCTGGCAGAGTGAGGTTTTAGGTGGGATGCATGTGGCTTTTGTTTTTGATTCCCCCTGATTTGATCTCATCTGGAAGGAGCAGAAAGCTGTAGGGTAAGCTATGAAGCAAGAGGGGAGCGGCAGTATTTTTCAAGCATGGCTGGCACATCTTGGATATTTCTACAGTATATGTTGACATCCCATCAATAATTAAATAAATAAATAGTTTTCTCATCTTGACATAATGCTCAGTTTGGAAAACTTTTTTCTGGTTTATTTTTTCTATGAAACATAGCCAAGTAAAGGATAACTTTGAAAAGAACATGAAAAAAGCAAAGTGTCCAATTTTTTTTTTCATACTTTGACCGTATTTTTATTAATTTTCCTTATACACACAAACCAAAACAAACAACCCAGTGAAAGGGGTCTCAGTGGGGTCAGCTATCACCATCAGAGCTATGAAGCGTGCTCCTAAGGGAGGAAAAGGTGAGACCGAATAGCAGCAAATGACTTGTCATAGTCAGCTATTAAATAATGCATGAAAACTGTTGGAGCATGAACATCCAACCACAGAGGGCAGATATATAAGGGGGGAGGGAAGAAGGACAGGAAAAGAACCAGAGCACTTTGTAAAAATTAAAAGTGCCTATCCCATGCAAGATTGATGCAGTGGCAGGAATATTTCAAGTTGCCATCAAACATACATGTGACAATGCTGTATACGTGCATGCACATGTGCACACACACACACACACACACACACACACACACACACACACACACACACACACACACACACACACACACACACACACACACACACACACACACACACACACACACACACACACACACACACACACACACACACACACACACACACACACACACGCAGATATTAATTAAATAAATCAGTCCAGTGACACTTGGGGACAATTCAGCAGCATAATATGGCAATGTCATTGGGTGGAATTTTGAATATGTGCCTGCGATTCACTGTCTTCTGTATGTAATCATTGCTAGCATTGAGTATCAGTTCACACCTCACCGACACATGCAGTGTTGACAAACTGTAGAATAAAACTTTGAATAAAAAACAGATGGCTTTATACTATCATAAGTAGAAGACGTTTTTCCTTCCAGAGGTAAATATAGAGACAGCTTGCTGTCTGTAAAGACAACTGGATCAGTAAATGCCCTAAAGCCCTGTCAGAATAATACAAATACATTTCTATGAGGAGTTTACAGAAAGGCCATCCAAGGAAACTTTAAAGAACGTGATTACCATAGCGTTATGGTGTAGGCAATTTATTACTTTATATGCTCCTTAGACAAACAAGTCCATTAAGCATGAGTGCATGATAGAATGGCATTGTGCCCACAGACCTATCATCAGCACAACTCATCTTTACTGTACACCCCAAAGCTAAGAAATCTAGGCAAAAACCTTCCAATCTGCTACTGACCTATCAGTTCTCTTTGTAGGCATATAATTAATGGCAAAAAAACAAACATTTTGGACAGATTAACCTTACGTTTTAAAAAGGAAGAAACATTCCCTAAAGAAAATTAAAAGTTTTGGGAAATATGCTTAAATGCTTTGATACCAAGAGTTAGATGAGAAGATGTATACCATTATATATGTACATATATATTTTCCTATAAACATGAAGCTAGAGCCAGCAGCTGGTTAGCATGGCTATGCACAAAAACTGAAAACAGGGGAACCACTAGCCCGTCTCGGTTCAAGATAACAAAATACACAGATAAGCACCTCTAAAGATCAATAATAAATACATCTATTTGTTTTATCCCTACAAAAGCGTTAGTGTAAAAATGACAAATTGCGGGATAAATGATATATGCTGGGCCATTTTTATGTTAAGGAACAGTAATTTCCAGAGGTCAGAGCTCGTTACCAGGCATCTTGTCATCAACATATTTCTAAAAATTTTGCACAGGCCCAAAAGCCTACAGTAAAAACATCATCTAAAATTAAGGCATCAAACTTCTCCATATCCCTAACAAGCCACTCAGACATGCTACACTTAACAGAAATGTAATCATCTCATTGTGACCGGCTCCCTTATCTATTGGCAATCAGGATCACCAACTCAACCCTCAGTGTGTAATATCCATCAGACAGAGTTATATTACTCATTGCTGCTTATTTATCCATGTTTGTCAAAAAAATCTGAGCTTATTTATGTACATGTACCTACCAACATCTTTTAGTGGCAGTGGTCTAGAGAGTCAGCTTGTCTGTCTGTCCAACTTCACACAGACACCACCTTCCTAATCTAGAAAGTTGCTCTGTTTATTAAAAACCTTACTTACATATTGTCAGTGTGTGTGTGTACCATTTAAAATGTTAAGAGTTTGTGTGTGTTAAGGGGCATTTCCTTTCCTCCGGAGAATGCTTGATCCTTAATACTCCTCTATGAATTCACATTTAGGAGACCAGGCCAACACTGGGAACAGTCGTGCTGGCAAATATATCACTAAACGAGATGCATCCAGGTCCAGAAGAGTCAGGGAGACAGACCAGAAAGAAAAGCCATCAAAATGTTAGCGGAAAAAGACGTAGCGCCCACAGCTCATACACTGGCCACTGAAGCAGATGGATGCAAACCAGAAAATGGAATTGGCCAGGGCTGCCATTGCTGACCCTCCAATCTCCACGTATCAAAGGGGGAAAATGCACAAATAGGATGACGATTTAGAGGCCAGAAGGAAAAGCAACAACCTGCAATTTCAAGAGAGGTTTCTTTGAAGAGGGCAACACAATTGAATTTGTAGAGAAAATACTGACGTTATTTCTGGAAATTGACTTTGAAGCAGTTCCCACCGGACTGGCACCGCTTTCTGAGGGACAAAAGATGTGTTAGCCTAGTGCTTAGACACCCTTTGTTGTACTACAGCTCTATGTTAAAAGTTATAATTATTGGGGCAAACTTTTGTTTTCCTTATTAGGTCTGAAAAGGGACTTAACATTAAGGCCTTGGATGCAGTTTTTGAGCGAGAAGTTCATTATCAACATCATCTTAGGCGCCTGTGTGCATGTTTTCTCTTGCTCATTCTCTCCAAACAGCCCCCTCACCCTCAAAGTTTATTATTTGTTCATTCTACTAGTCGGGTGAGTGAGCCCGCTAGGCAGTGCAGGCGCTTTTTTGGTGATGCCAATGTAGTCATGCGGCCTTGAGTGTGAGTGGTTCACTGACTTATAATGATTTATGTTAGAGTGCCAGTTGGTAATGCACTTTGATGGAGTGTTTACGCTTCAGGGTCTTGTATATTTTTCTGTTTTGAGGCTGTGTTGTATCCATGATTTGAGTTAGGTTTAGGGAAAGCATGATTGTAGGGCTGAGTGGCTGTAGTCGGAATACAAAGTGTGTGGACCAATTAGTGAAGAGGAAGAAAAAAATCAGTAATCCAAAAGCATTGAAATGAGATATACCAGTAGTCTTAACGATTATTTAAACATTTTGTTTTTGGGTGACATATCGTTGGGTACTTTACCACTTTGAATGTTCCACGTCATGTCCCTGGTCTTAAACACCTTTTTTCCAATTCTTACCTGGAGATGATAATACTGAATTGGTGATCAGCTGTCCTCCAAAGTAACTGTTGCCAATAGGGAGTGTGCATGCTCATGCACACATACAGTATTTAAATGCAGTTGTATGCAGAGCCGCTGTGTGGGCATGGTCTCTGGCACGAGCTAGCAGCCGACTCATCCTGGTTCATTGGAATCGACTGGAGTTGGGACCTCAATTTTGTAACATTAATGAAGTATTGATCCACCCTGCTCTCATCACCTGCGACTGACGGGGAGGAGCTTGGAGTTAGGAGTTGTTTCACAATCTCAAAATAAACAAACACACTCAGTTTACAAGTTATTTCTTGCAGAGGTTTGCATAGGTGTACTTATCAAGGTAGTCTTTTACTGTTCACCGTTTAGATGTTGTCAGTTGTTAGATAAAAGTATCTGTGCTAAGCAGAAAAACTGCACTGACTCAAGTAATTGCCATGTATAATTATTTTGATATATGCCTTTGTTCTGCTGTGCTGATAGAAATGTTACCAGTACATCTACATCTATTTTTTGGGCATTTTTATGCTTTATTTGATAGTGCAGAGAGACAGAGGTGAAATGGGGCAGAGAGGGGAGTGACATGCAGAGAACGACCGCGGGCGGGAATCGAACCCGGGTCTGCTGCTGGGCCCGGCCCGGGAGGGGGACGCCTTACCAACTGAGCTAAAGGCGCCCCCGTACATCTACAATTCTAAGCAAAGGTGGAGGTAATATGCAGACTATCAGTCCAGCCTCAATCCGAAATGTTTAATGGCTTCCATTCAGCTAAGGGGAAAAAGTCGGTTTCTCTTTCAAGTATAAACTCAGCTTTAACTGCATTTTCACACATACCTGAATGCGTCTGTTATTTTTCAATTCACCTTTTTAATGCCTTCATTTCCATTTCTATATAGTACTCTATACTGAAAGAAAACTTAGCAGCATGTACCAGATTTGATTTGGGAGTTTTAACTATGAAGTAAGAATGTAAACGAGGGAAGTAAAGCAAACAGGAGAGGACACACAGAAGGCAATGAGACAAAGAGAGCCAGAAAGGCTGTCATGGTGACACAGGGCCTCGGGGTCTCTAGGTCATAAAAGGAAGACAGCCGTTTGTCACCTGATGTGAAACTTCTCACTTAATGAAATGTCCGGATCAATAAATGATCCCATCCTTGCTTCTTGAAATGAAGGAGATCAGTCACGTCCCTCTGACGCTTTGTTGCTCCCTTCCCATTTCCCTCCCTCACCCCCTCTCTCTCCCATAAAAACCTACACAGCCACGCCACCGCTTGCTTTAAAGGAATAGTTCCACTATTCCACAAATTAAAATACATTTGTTTTTCATTCATAATTTGTAATATTTGTCATTGCAGGAATTTCACAGATCTCTCCATGTAAACAGAATACTCTAAAGGTAGCACTCAATGTCATTGGTTTAGAAAATGAGCATCATAACAGAATGTCAACCACATGTCATTGGGCATTGTGTATGGTCAAACCTTGTCGCACTCTGATCTGCTGACTATGTAGTGAGTGACTGCATATCAATACTACAAAAAGGAAATACAGTCCACAAGGTGAAAAGATTGAAGACATCATTCTGTTTTTCTGTCCTTCTCTCTACTGCTCAGTAAATGGCCAGTGGGATGACGGTACCTGCGGTGCCCTCTTCTCAAAAGACAGATATGCCCTAATGCACCAGCAGCTCCTTGTACTGTTGAATATGTCAGCCTACGAACACACGTACATACAAAGCAGGACATGAAAGCCTTCTGGGGGGAAGGTCTGTCACCCCCAGTGAAAAAGAAAAATGCATACAGAAAAGCTGTAAGGCAGGAGCAATGAGGTAAAGAGATGTGAACCAGTTGGCTCATACTGACATGAGCCATCACAACCTTTGTGTAGGCGAGCATGCACTCCTATCCAATGAGGAAGGCAAATGTCCAACAGCTAGCTACTGTGTGAAAAACTGTTAACAAATGAGGGTTCTAGGGTGGTGAACTAAATCTTTTTCCAAAGCCCACACTGCATCGTTTATCCTTTTTCAGCCCATTTCCTGATTATGGGTAACATTTTAATTTCATTAGGATAAATCCATTCATTGTGCAATGCAATGAAAATCCTGATAATAACTTAAAAAGCATGCACAACACCACTTATGTTTCCATATTATAACGGTAGAGTAAAATGTAATGACTGACTCCCATTTTAGATGGTTAATTGAGTTTACTGCTCTTTTATCCTGATATCAACCTTTCAATATTGATGGAAGTTAATTTAAGCTTTAGAATTATATATTTAAACACTAAAACAAACAATTAAAAAGTGCATTATATACCTATGTAAAAAAACAAGGAGCTAAATTAAATCGTATTAGTCAGATTACTCCTGGATATAGTGTAACAACTGCAATGCTTACACTCAGTTGCTGGTGGCATATCACATTCATTGCATAGAATAGCCATTGCACGAAAGTCGAAACTCTCACACTTGCTTGACTTAGATTATATACAGTACCCCCAACCCTGTGAGTGTGTTCAGGGATTCAGTTCGGCCAAGACAGACACCATACTATCATTTACGTATGTACAAATAAAAAGCAGTTAACCACTCCCTCAGTTAACCACTCCCTCAGCAATGTACAGCCATGTGTATGGGAATGTAACAACAAGGAACAGAACTGGCTCATAAAACAATTAAAATCTCTCAATAAAATAAATATTTTTACACTGTGACAACATTGGACCATTAGTAACTGGCAAGCCACTGATAAGATTTTACATAAATAACAATAAACCATTCACAAGTCTTACTTACATAGGAGGGCTGATGGGTTACATAACTCCCCTCGACTTTTATGTCATCTCAAGGTTTTAATGTGGACAAGGCGATAAGCCAAGACAACTGCAATTGTATGAGCAATTTGATGTAATTAAAAAACCAGTCGGTGCATTTTCCTTTTCTCACTGTACGGTGGCCTGTGCGACCCACGTCGTTTAATGTGGCCATATCTTAAAAGTGTCCCAGAGTGTTAGCAAGGATGGTTGAGTTTTTGTGTTTATGAAAGATAATTTCAACCTTGAAAACATTTACACAATAGCTCTTCTATTATATTGAGAGAAGATTCGTCATGATCAAACAATAACACCCAAAACCAAATACTGTATCAGTTTACTTGCCATAAAGCTTGGTTTGAGTAGTGCATTAAGTACATACGATCATTTGGATCCCATCAACAAATCCATGAGTCATTTCAACTAATCAAGCCCTAGTGCATCATGTTTGTGTCATTGTTCCACTCAATTGCAACTCATCAGAACCAAGCAGAGAGAGGGAATGCCCCCTATTAGGATTCCTGGCATTTACAAGCTTCTGATGTTTACTGAAATTGACTAATCGACTGCACTATGGTTAAAAACAATGAGAGTAAAAGCCCGGGAGGCCTTGTTTAATTTTCTCTCTGAAGTACGGCCTGAATGCAAAGATGTTGAGCTGCTCTTTAGTTTTGGACAGAAACAAAAGGGGAAAAAGACGGACTCTTCATAATTGAAAGCACAACACCAGATCAACTTTAATTGGAATGGCAGGCCAGCCAGTCCTTTGTGAAAATCCAAAGCACCCATAGAAGCCTTTGCACAATTTGATTTGTGATGGACAGATGTAACTAGAGAGAAAACACAATCTCACAACAATACATGTGTTGTTTGAGGGCTAGCACTCTGATTAACCAGTCAATCAGCAGAAATTGCATTGTTCTGACACTGTTTCAATGTAGCAAAGCTTTGACATCAGGTGAAGAAAAAAAAGGGAAAAAAACACATACACATTGGCAGTACTTTACTAGCTCACCTTTGCCCTTATCCCAGGATTGTCTGTATACAACAAAGCCTTGCTTCTAAACAGCCAATAACCATTACAGCATAATTGGGCATTGTCTGCATTATAATGATATAGCAAAGCCTTTCTGAATCATTCACTCACTCTCTCTCTTCACCCTTCCCATCACCTTTCTGACATCCTTAGGCAGCACAGCTTGCCGTCATTGGGTATGTACAGAGGCAATGAGCAGCACCGCTCAATCATTCCTGTTCAACCCTCCAGGCTAATTTGTTTAGGCAGAAATGCAAGCGACCTACAATAATATATATGGCTATATACATTGCACAGTCATAAAAAAACAGACATTAGAATGTTGCTGAGAGGAACACCACCCAACCTTGTCAATTGTGTACACTCTGCGTGCAGCAACCACTATAATCAGGGGAATGCTGGGAGTGAAAAGACCCATCGACACAAAATGAATCTTCAGAGACACTAACACTGATGTCAGCTCATCTGCCCCCTGAAACAATAAATGAACGCAAGAGGCATCATGGATGATTTTACATTCATTTCACGCTTGGTGCCACAATGATCCAAGAGGCATCTGTGCCCACAAAATGGCAGCTTAAGCTCAGTGCATATTCGCTCTGGGCTTTGCATGGATTGTATTAGTGAGCGCCACAGGGTGTCATAGTGTGCAACTCATGACTGTTTGTTTTCAAAGAGAAGCAAAGAACTAGCTTGGGGAGAAATCTGTGTCCAGTTCTAATAACGGATAATAATATCGTAATTTCAGTTTCAGACTAGAAGCTTTGCTTTTCTGTTTGTTCTAATTCTATCCCTAATGAAGCTGAAGATACATTGCATCCACAACAAATGATGCCATTAATTAACTATGACAAGTACTAGATGTCGTTCAGGGTTTGTGGTACATGAAATGTAAACTGTAAAGTGTATCATATTAAAAATTTTATAATAAGATAATAATTGAAAATATTTTGGATATAGGATTCAATTGTTGCATTGACATAAGCCAGTGTAACTTGGGTAGAAGAAAACTCTAATTTTATCTAAATCAATTTGTCAATCAAGTCAAGATCAACTGCAGGACAGCATTTTCTATTAACATTTTATTTTCCAATTTGGAACAAAACATGTGTGATAAGGAAGGAAAACAGGTGAAATGAATTGTAGAAAAGGGGAAGCAGAATTCTTCCTTGAATCATTTAGCAAGCTTTTTCTGTCCGTTACAAAATATCCATTAAATTGTCAAAATGTAGCACTAGAAAATAGAGAATGGCAACAACTGCAAGTAAAACCAAAACAAGGGCGATTTTATTTACATCAGACAGCTAGTATGCCAAACACCTTGGCTTCAAGGTTAAACCTTCAGCAATTGCAGGAGGTCTGTCCTACATAAACAGCACAGGAAAGAAAAAAACAAGTTAGCAGAGTTTTCAACAGTGCTTTGTGTTACTTAAACAAGAAGTGTTTTCCTATTAACCTATTTCATAGTGCACAGTGACCATGACCGCATCTCTCAGGCTGTTTGCTGCCTGTTGTCCTTTTGTCCCAAGCAAAAAAAACAGGCCATCCTTTCACGCAATAACTACTTCAGCCGGAGGTAAAAAGGAAGCCCAAGTGTTTATTAGCACTTTGAATATCCCATCAAGGTCTTGTGATGGATTGACATTGGCCATGGGGAGCAGAGCCGTCTGTTTACTGTGATGTGAGATACAAGCTGGGGGAAAGGCAAGACACAGCAGTGTTCCATCTACATGTATGCAGCCTGGTAGATGTTGCCTTGGGCATGCTATTGAATAACGCGGAGGACACATTATGCAGCGCCTGTATCGTTGTTCTTCTCTAACGCAAACAGTTCTACAGTTGAATGAGGACGCTGTCAACTTGCAGAGGAAAAGCAATTTTAAAAAAAAGCCCATAAAAATGGGCCTAAAAAGGTTCCGTACAAACAAAAAGAAATAGCACACCATTTAAGTCGAAGTCAGATTTAAGAATAATCTGGCATGATACAGTATTTAGTTCCAGATTAAATAGCATATACCTTCTGAATGTCAAAGAAAAAAATAACTGAAAGCTGATCTGTCTAGTGAAAACATTCATGAGTTAATTATGAATGAAGGTAAGGCACTGCATATGAACTCGATCCTTGTGGTGATAAACTACGAATGAACCCAGGGCTTTGGTCCAGGTAATGGGTCTTGCGTTCTCTGCTTCTCCTGGGAGGGAGTGGCAGACAAGATGGAGGGCAAAGAAGTGCCGTGAGAGAGGAGGAGCTCATCTACCATGACTATCCATAACCATACCCTTCTTCCCCCCTTTTTTTTGCCCATTAAAAGCAGCAAGGCCTCCCATTTCCAGCCCCCGATTGACCTGGCGGCAGCAACAGCTACCCCAGCCATCTAGATGGCACCACCTGGGCTTTACCATGTTACCTGCTTTTAACACCTGATCCGGATATATCCTTAGCTTTCAAAAAAGCATTTTACAAGACTTTCTCCACAAATCTGAATGTCACAGGCAATTCTCAGCTCTAGGCAAGCAAAAACGAGGGATGGGAGGAGAGTGGGAAAGGAAGCACAGATAAAAAAAAAAGCCCCATAGAACTGCAGATACCAAAACCGCTCCAGATAGGCTTCCCCCTGCAGGTAGTGATCTAGGATAACTTTAACCTTCATGTGTCCTGACCTTTCCATAGGAGAGGAAGGGAAAAGGCAGTAACCCCAAAACAAACTGGCTGCAATTTCAGTTTATTTATTCAGTATCAACACAGACTTTGGCATCTCCTCTACCAGAGGCACTAAACTTTAATTTTGAGGCTGTCATACCTCCAGACCTGACTGAATCTGGGATCAATTAGCCTAATAGCTGCCTTGCTGAGGTGCTGCAGGTGAAAACTAGCTGTCGATGTCACAAATTAACCACCTGAGTTAGTCTAATTAATTAAGCCTCTGGTGGAGTCAGATAATGACTCTCCCAAGAGCATGAAAATTGGTAGTCCACATCTGTGACATCTGCCTTTCCAGATAACGACTATAGCTAAAGGTAGCATATAAGGGTCTATTGTTGGCTGCCACCATAAAAAAATAAAAAAGAAGAGGTCTCTCTGGATGACACAAATAATCAATTAATTGATTACCATAAGTATATGCACAACTTTTATTTTTGCTTTGATTTGCGTCACATTGTCACAGATATGTGAATTAATCATTATTGATTGGATAGGAATTAAGTAGGATTAGTGAAGAATGAATGAATCAGTCATGTATTTAAATATTAGAGAATACACAATGAGATGTGAGTTAATCAGTTACCCCTGTGCAATATCTGCAATGAAATAAAATACCAAGTCAAGCAAATGTAAGAATGAATCATACATTTCTGGTTATTTTCAAGTTCAGGGCCAAATATGCTGAATAAGCTCCATGGCGATTTAGGCTGTAATTAGTGACTAATGCATTGCTTTAGATTATGTATAATCATTTCTTATCTACATCAGCACCCCACATCTTTGTAACATCAGACTTGATCAAGTCGTTTTTCAGTCATCCATCTTAGCTCCATGAGTTTACCCTGGACTGAATTATTTTGAAGGAACATTTAAAACAATTAAGCTGAATATTACAACCCTACTACAGTACATAGCAGTTTTTCTTCCTGGCTCAGCAGTACAAGAAAAAACAGCAATAAGCCCCTTGACCAGGGCTATTCAATAGGTGGCAATGAATATTTACTGGCCCCCGCCTTGACTACCGACCGACCCAAAAAATAAATAAATAAATACATTTTAAAGTGGTGCACAATTAATGTACTAGCACGCGCGATGTGTGCTTTTGCATGGTCATAACTGCGCGAAAGGCCGTGATCTGCAGTAAATAAATGTGCACATGTGTCTCCAAGCGTTTCTCTATCAGCTGCTCTGTGTATGCAGCTTTGTGCGCGCGATTGTACAGCAGTGTAAGTGTATGGTCCATTATTTGTATTTAGTGTGTCTGCATAATATTGCACCAGTAGAACTTTGCTTTGTATTGTCTGCATGTTTGCACAAAATTTGTACCTTCACATAGCAAGCAAAATTGCACAATTGTAAAGTCAGTGTCTGTAGTTTTTTTGTATTCAAATAAGCAGTTTATTTCTGTACTGTGCATTGGCATCTTTGAGCAAAATACAGCTGCGCCGCGCCTCGCATGACCCTGGACAGTGACCCCTTGACAAACACATTTTTGGGGGGAAAGCACTGTAGTGTAAGGTGTTGCACTTAAGAGTTGCCTACATGTATTTCTATGTTTTTTGATAAGCTGTTGCACTCTTAGTAAACCTAGGCCTACCTGTATTTTGACAAGCTGTTGCACTTAGAGTACATGTATTTCTATGTATTTTGATAAGCTGTTGAAGAGTTAACCTATTGTGTTTTCCTGAACTGATAAGATTGTTAAACACTTAATCAACAGGCAGCCTATGTTAATCAAATAGGGATTATTTTTGATAAGCTGGTGAACTCTATTTGATAAAATAAAGACAATGTATGCACTCCTATATCGTTGTAGTGTTTTACAGTATATGTAGCCATTGATGTGATGCTCATCAATTTTAGGCATTTTTTTCCGGCCCCTCATTTTGGATCATTTCCACCAACAGGCCCCCATTCAAAACTAATTGAATAGCCCTGCCCTAGACTAATGCCCAGAGTCTTACAGTATTAATGGTGGCCAACAGAGGCCCTCATCTCTCAAGAGGGGGCCCATATTCCTGGGAGAAGGAATGGTTTACCCACACAGCAGGAATTGTAGTATGGAAGCTCTCATGGGGGACAAGCACCCCCTAGTGTTGGACAGTTATACTCAACACACAAAAAAACAGACAAATCAATCTTAACTTAAACAACAAACCCTAATAATAATAAAGACTTACTGCTTCAGCCAATAAATTCATTAAGTCAAATATTTGCCAATAAGTAAGATGAAATAGTACCACAGAAAAGGCATCCACTTTTATTTGCACAGACAGTGAAAATGGTCAGTGAATCTTCTTTTCAGTCAAAGTTGTGTCACTACATATAAAACATACCCTCCCCTCCAGTTGTATGTCATATCTGGAGTCTGTTTAGCTAAAAAATAACTGTGGAAGGCTCCTCTTCAAGGCCACCTCATTCCTCTTCATTTGTCCAGGTGGGAAGCTAGAGGGCATTGTTCAGATTCCATGTAAAAGCTGCTTATGTAGTGAATGTGTACATGTATTTCATTCACTGGCCTTGTGACTTTAAAATACGGATAGTGTTTGTCAAAACCCCCAACATTCCTCTGCCTTGAGCCAAGGCTTTTATCTTTGGAGGACGCTCTTCTCCTGCCTTGCTAACCACCCCCGACCGGGGGTAGCTCAACCTTCTGGACCCAGACAAGCTCTGGTCTCCCTGATCCAGGCTCTACAACACGGCCTGTCCAAACAGCCGTGAAGCCCCTCTCAACCAAAGAGGAACTAGGATCCAACCGGCTGCTCCAAGCAACTAAAGAGGAACCAGAAGAACAGACCAAGCTGGCAGCAAGGCCCTCAAGAGGAGGACAACGCCAGTTAGCCCGCGGCTACTGAAGATCCAGAAAGCACCAGTTCATCCGAACTGAATCAAGACCGACCCTGCGAAGCAATACCCCTGTCTCAGGCCATAAGGACCAGTCTCCAACACTGCTATGAGCGCTGTGTAAACATCTGGTATCGTATGAACTTCTGGACAGTTAGCTTAGCTTAGTAAGAACACATGGCTTAAAAGACTGTTAACTTGGAATGTATGTGTACTGATTTGAACTATTCATTGTCGTTTTGGTAATCGGGTTTACATACTTTGAGATCTTAACCTTAGGGGGGGACACCGAAGCCTCAAGCTCTCCCCCACAGACAAAGGTTTTTCACACCCCCACACTCACTCAATTTGCATCCACACACACACACACACACACACACAGTGCTTTAGTTTAGTGTTTTTTTTTTAAATGTGTTGGATTGTATTTACTTTATGTTAATAAATAACATGCATTTTCTTTTGTAACTAGAAGTTTCTGTCATTCATTTGTGTGAATATTATTGGGAAGTCCGCAACCAACAAGTACAAGGATTCTGTAGCCTTCAGCCTAATCTGAACCATCTGTAATCGCTACACTTACCTCCGATTGGTTCAGGTAACAGCCTCATTAGTCTGCCCCCCTACCCATACCTTGGCCCTCCCTTCACCCTTAGGCACCAGCCGTTTGCCACAGGTGGGCATGTAATTGCTCTGTGGCGTGGTCATGTTGTAAGCGGTTAGGAGAGAGCAGCCCCGCTAATGATGCTTCTCAGTGTGTTGCTTCTCCAGTGCTAAGAAATGTATGTGTGTGTGCTCGCTTGTGTTTGTGCCACCACATACATTTTATATACTGTTTTAATACAACGCAGCTGCTTGCTCTTGCGTCAGGGACAGGGAAAAAAAGACATGGCTAGGGAGAGCAAAGGATTGAGTGAGTGAGTCAAAAAGAAAGGTAAAAGTGAACTTGGAAGATATTCTGATACATCTCTCCATTTGTTCAAGCTAAGGGTGTAACTTTATTGTTTTTTTTATGCAGACGCAATCACTAAGTGCATTTCATCATTTGCACAAACGTTTTGTACATGTGTTTAATGAGTAGTTTAAACAAAAGGAAAATATTGTTGGTGGCAGTAATTTTTTCAAATCAATCAATGTGTAGCCATTATACACGTGTGGCCTGAAGGAAAGTTTGATTACTCACTAGTGGTGCACTGTTTGTCAGTGGCCTCGCCCTGGGTGTTGCTCCTGGACTGCTCCTCTCCTGCAGTGTGGTGCCTTCTGGTTACCACAGCACTCTGAGCTGCTGTCGGCTGGACTGGCATCTGGACGTCTGGGGTGACCACAGAGGATCAGTTACTGACAACAGACAATTACTATATGTTTGTGTGCATGTGTGCGTGCGTGCGTGTGTGTGTGTGTGTAAAAGGATGGTATGGTGAGTTGGGTACAACCACATGTCAAACAGCAAGAATATAAGTAAAACTGAAAGGATATTATTTCTTTGCCATGGCTATATTTATCCCGCTTGTGTGTGACGGGAATTCAAAGCAGAAGAGGAGTGTAGAGACATGCAAGTCCATGAAAATTAGACCTCTCAACTCTGACTAACAAGTGCTATTAAAGTTTTTGGCCAAATTGATCACAGCTCCTTTCATCTTGTCATCCCCCCCGGATAGACTTTGGGTTTTGATCACTACTGCAATTGGACATCATGCAGCGCTGGGCTAATTGATCGCTTCATAGCAGGACCTTGACAAGAAAATGAAAAATGTATGCTGCTGTATTCTTCCTCTGAGGCAGTTGACCTCTGCTCCTGCAATATTCATTTAGCAACGTGTGATTTTAGCTGCTAAAATAGCTAATCAAAAGCAAACAAAAAGATTTCTGAAAATCAAGCAAGCTATCCTATTTAAACACTGTTTAACATGGGCACAGTGTTTATTAAACGTTTTCCCATGTGGGCAAGTACAGCAACAGGACCATTTGAATATAATTGCATAGCTTTGTGCTAGATATTTGACAACTTACATAAAAGTTAATTTAACTGCATTGTACGGGTGTGTTTCCATGTGCATAAAACTCATTTAGATTTACACTATATCCACTCAGCACTGCTTGGGGCTGTTTGGTGAGTGTACAGATGCAGAGCACCAGGCAGACAGCTAGCACAGAAGGTACTGTCTGGAACACTGGCGCCGCAGGCAATGCTCCTTTTTCTGCGCCACATACATTTAAAAACTAAACGCTCCATCAATTAATGCTGGGCTATATTAATAATTTTTCCCCCCCCATAAAATAAGTTTTCTAACAATGATTGGCTAGGCCTCATTATTTAAAACAGTAAGCATTCTTCCAAAGTGTTTATATTTACATAAATGAATGATACTTTTAAGGTCAGTGTTATTAGTCTGCTCTACCAATAATTAACTGAAAACTACCAGCCCTCAATAAAGAGGGCAGTGCAGAGATGATACGATCTTGCAAAACAGTTTTTCATAAACTATTATGATGTTATAATACTTAAATTTGAGCCTGCTACTTTTCAATGGTTACGGCGAGATGTACAAATGTTATGGTTAACTGTTCAACAGTGTAGAGATGTGAGTTTAGTGATAGGTATGTTGGCTGGCTGGTATGTCTTATTTCAGTGACTTAAAACCATGTTTGCACTTAGCGTTATGCAAGTTATTTTCTTACCCCTCTTTCTGCGAGCTTCCTTTATTTCTTCACACATGCGGTCAAACTCTGGGTCCAGCTCGGCAGCAAACATAGCATGGGCTGTGTCCTTTAAACTGCAGGCTCGGTGCCTGATCACCTTGTCTGAAAAAAAGAAAAGAAAAGCGAGAGTGAAATATAACATAACTTTCACAAAACTGGGTGGACACGTGTGTGTGTGTGTGTGTGTGTGTGTGTGTGTGTGTGTGTGTGTGTGTGTGTGTGTGTGTGTGTGTGTGTGTGTGTGTGTGTGTGTGTGTGTGTGTGTGTGTGAGAGAGAGAGAGAGAGTATGTTCAAGGCCATATCCTTTGCAACATAAGATATCAGCCATGGCATAACAGTTTTACTTAAGACGCTTTTGTGTTTTTTTAATCCCATCAATGCTTGTGCAGTTTGTAGTTTGATGTGTATGTTCTCCACACCCCATCATGTAAGTAAGGCAAAGAGGCGATAGCAAGCCCACCGCATTCCACTGTATCCGTGAGAAAAGGGATTGTGGCGTTTTCTCACAGTTTGAATAAAAGGATAGAGCTGGCTTTGGTGAGAGATGATAGCGGGCAGAACTCAAGAAATACATGAAAGTCCTGTTATCACCACTTCACACATTTTAAGACAAAGGTGGGTGCATAAACTCACACAGCCACATATATATGCAATAAAAAGTATATTTTTTCATTCACACTCCTACTCCCTCATGCACACACTCCTTAATAATGCGTATGGCTTTTCTTCCCCCATATGTACCACAGCATTATTAAATCCTTCTTTTGCCCAGCTCCTGCAGACTCAGCTGAAGAGGCGCGCTAAAAGCATAGCCACTGTAAACAGGCAGTCTCATTACAGCAGGCAGAGGGAGAACAGTTCAGGCAGAGAATGGCAGAGGGGTCACAATCTGCCAGCTCTCTTTTGTCTAATTGGAGGATGGCTGACTAATTGCGATGGAGGTGTGCGTTTTTCTACTGCCAGAGTATGCCCGAGTGTGTGAGTACATGCAAGTGCAGTAAAAGGGCAAAAAATGCCTGTCAGCGGAGGAGGTGTCAAAGGCCAAGTGGGATGCCGAGAGCTCATCAGCAGCCTAACGGCCTCCACACACATCCTGCGTCTACCTCTGGAGCGCGTCGCCTTAGGGCCCGTGTCCACCTAACGCCTTTTTCCCACCACAAGCGCCTTTTTTCAATTGATTCCCAATGAGAAGCGGCCGCCTCGGAGAAAAGGCGCAGCGCCCAGCGTTTTTTTTTTCGAGCGTTTTTGCCTTTTTGTGCGGCCGCTTCGAGCTTTTCAAGTTGAAAAAAGCTTAACTTTTCAGAAAGGCGGCGGGGACGTCACCGCCGCTTTTTTCAAAGGGCCAATCAGATAGTAGATCGTCGGGACTCGTCGCCTTGGCAACAAGGAAGACGGAAGAGAAACTGCTATTTCCGTCTCTGTTTACCCGAAACTGTACGAAAATAGTGACTTAAAATGACCAGAACAGAGGGAGGAGAGCCCGTTTGTGGGAGCAGATTAGGCGAACACTTGATTCGCTGTATTTTTTATCTCCTACGGATCGTTTCATGCGCACACGTCAGCCTACAACTTGCTTCGTGTGTGTTTGCAGGAGCCGCGATACCTCCTCATCCAAACAGAGGATGGTGGAAAGTATTCTCTGTTTCATCATAAGACTACTCATATTACAATGTAACGATTTAAATAGAAAACAGCAAGCCTAGAGAGTTAAACCAGTGTTGATAGGTCTGACTGACAGGTGACGATCAGCTTTTTTTCTCCCCGGATCACAGCACTCTCTCTCCCAGCTCATAAAACGCTTGAAAAAAGCGGTCGAAAAAAGCGGTCGAAAAAAACGCTCAGTAGACACACTCCCGAGCGCACAGCCAGCGTTTAACGCTGGAAAAAGGCGTTAGGTGGACACGGGCCCTTACCTTACTGCTGCCTCTCTCGCGCTTTTCTCGGACACACGTACAACTTCTCAACTGCTGCTGCAGCGCTGCTTCTAAATGCCCTGTCTTTCTACATAGAGATTTCATAGATAATTCCCATTAAAATGAAGTTCTTTCATGTCATTTATGATGCATTTGATTTATATTGAGTCTAATATTGAGTCTGGACAGTAATCCGTGCGCCCCATTGCTTTTTTTTTCTTATTTGCTCTTTTTGCCACATCTTCGCTTGTTGGAAGTTTTATTTTGAAATGTACACACCAGGAAATGGTGAAACTACAGCGAAAGCTGCCGGTATGAAGTCAATATGACTTTCAGCAGAGTATTTCTCTATCAGTTAAAGTAGAGAGACCCGAGAGAGACACGCGGCTCTCAGAAAAAAATAGGCAGGCCTCCTGAGGTAAAGGGGAGCGTCGCTGCAGACGTGCCTCCGACGTGCATTAACAGTGAGTCTGAGGTTGGATGTGTGTCCGCTCTAGGTTGATTACACGGTTGGTGAAAAAAAGTCAGACGCAGACACGCAGTAGACGCGCAGTAGAGGTAGGATGTGTGTGGAGGCCGTTATGAGCCCTGCCTTACCTCCCGTCTACACAGGACAAGATCGCACAGACATAACAATGCTGTTTCTTATGTGTTCTTTCGTGGTTAAGAGGTGTTTTTTTTTGGCCATTTCTATTATGCAATACATTGTTTGATCCCGAGCCACACTGGAGCACTACATTATCAGCCTTTTTAAAACACAACAAAGTAATTACTAAGCAAAGTTAGGAGGTAAAAGATGAGGTAGGTTACATGATTGTACATTGGGTCCTATAAGAAATAGATCACTGGGGATAATGAGGTGTTTTCCCAGCCCTTTGTGAGCTAGTGTACAACTTCCCCAGCAGCATAATTGTGTAGGTCCGGGGCCATATTCCCTGGGCCAAGCACTGTGCGAGCAAGCAAGAGGCTTCGTTAGTCTTCTTTATTAAACTGCCTAATTGCATTTTTCCTCTTAAGTGTATCATTTGTAGACCCTGTATTCCAACAAATGACCCAGGCCCTCGCCTGCAAAGACAGAGATATGATTTATTCATTTGGGCTGGCAGGGAATTGCTTCCTATTAGTGTCAGGCAGCCATATTCTTGCAAGGGAACCAGAGCAGCTAAACACAGTAAGTGGAGGAACAAAAAATTGTCATAGCAATAGAATGGTCAGAAGCAGGCCTACTGTATACAGATTTCAATTAAAAGCATGGTATTGATGTTGAGGATTCGATGTTGGTGAAAAGAACAACCTTCCTCCACGCAACAAACTGTTCACAACTTTCCTATGTGAAATGCATACACAAATACATCCTCCTTACACATCTTCCATGTCATGCAAGCAAATACTAAATTTAAACATTTCAAAACAAAATGATTAGTCAGCCTCTTAGTTTGTTTGTGTGGGGAAAAGGTGCTGAGAGGGGATGCAAGATGAAGTAAAAATTGGTTGAAATTGCGAGGCAAGAGGCAATTAATGTTTCATGCATTAGCAGCGCCTTTTAAGCTACCCTTCATGAATTTCACTGTGGTAATGCCATTTTCAGTGGGGGTTGTTTGCATTTTATGTTATTTAAATGGCCAAGTAAAAGGAAACCATCTTCAGGTGCTTTATCTTTACTGCCCCGGAAATCCTCTTCTTAAGTAATTTAGCGTTAAATCTAATTACTTTTTTTACACAATGACGGCCAAATGGAACACAACAATATCGACTGAAGCCCATGTCATACTTATTCGGATATTCAAAAGGCTGATCAAGGGACTATCGTATGACATCAGAAAAACTGAGAGTAAGTTTGACGGATAATCTAATGGTTGTATATGGGGATAAAGTCATTCTTCAACATGAGTGGATAACCTAGTTTTGCCATCACATATCTATTTTTTTTTACTTGCGGCAGATTGTGTTTATGTATAAGCAGGCACATGCCTGATGAATTATATGAATTATGCATACATGAATTTTCAGGTGGATTTTGCATGTGCATTTATGTACGGACGGATGTCTGTCTGTCTGTCTGTCTGTCTGTTCATTTGCATGCTCATGTAATTGTCCTCCTCACCTCCAGGGTCCTTGTCAGGATTGTATTCTAAAGCATTGCTGCTGATGAGGTCGATGTCGGTCAGGAACTCTTTCACTGTCAGGTAGCGGTGGGTGTCAATCTTGGTCATGACGGTCGACAGGTCCATAGGCTGTCGGATAACCTCCAGGTAGTCTGCCACCTGACGCAAATACAAAGTTAATTTTACTTCAGGCCTAAATCAAACTATGGGTGTGACACCAGTATGTGGGTGTCCCAACATACAGTAATTGCATTCCTTTTTACCTCATCGATGTCCACTGGCTTGCTAAACATGTTAAAACGTTTGTCAGTGGCCAGGCGCTTGGTCACGTCCCTGAGAAAGAGCCTGAGCTCCCGTAGTGTGTTCTCCTCCTGTTCAGCCAGACGGTGCTGTTCCTCTGTTGACAGGACTCTGGGGCCTGGAGCCTCAGCCACTGGCAGTGCCTCTTTAAGTTTCTCTGTTTTTGGTGAGAAACAATAAAAAGTTGTTAAAAAAGACAGATAACAACAATAACTAAATAAGGTTTTCACACAGTTTCCATATAGTTTAGTTAGTTTAGTTTTATTTGTGCAAATAAACAAGATTAAAAAATGGCAAGAAGATGCGCATAGACATACATAAATGCACGGGTGGGACAAAAGAAACCCCGAAGGGCTTATGAAGGATGTCCACCTGACATTAAAATACAATAAAGAAATGAAGTAAAAGAAAAAGAAAAAGAAAAGAAAAGACAAACAAAAATAAAATTAAAGAGATAAAACTACAAAGTCATGTTACAAAAATGAAAATACATCTAAGTACATGTAAAAAAGCAATGTAAAGATGTAACTAACAAGCAAAAAGACAATATAACATACATTCAGTTTAACACATTATCGTAAGCTTTTAAAATTAGGTAAATTTTAAGATGTTTTTTGTAACTAAAGATGAGTGTGTACGTAGAGTAACAGGAAAACTGTTCCAAATGACTGGACCTCTATCCCTAATTGAAAACTGTCCAAGATTTGTTCTGTAAAACTGACGGTGAAGGAGATCTACAGATCTGGTCTGATGACTATGGATCTGTGACCTGGTTATAAAAAAAACTGTTGAAAGAAGAAGGAAGTAAATTATTGAGAAACTGGAAAACAAAAGTGCCGATCTGAAGAGTATTCACATCATATATGCTTAACAACTTCAGACTTAGAAATAACGGAGCACTATGAGCGTCCCAACTGGAGTTGGTTACAGTTCTAACAAATTTTTTCTGTAACATAAAAATCGAATCTAGACTAGTTTTGTATGTGCTTGCCCATACTATATTGCCATAGGATATAAAGGGATAAATAAGGCAGTAATATAAATCCATACAAATTTTTCTTGACAGCACGATCCAGAGACAAAATAAATATTCTTTCTGCTTTTGCCCATAGCAACAAAACACAAAGGCACATTGGTGGGAAAATCCGACTCATTTCAATTTTCATCCTTGACCCTTTAACATCACTGCAAAAATACACCAAGGATACTCGCCCAGGAAAAAGAAAAACATGTTTTTATAATTCTTGCAGCTGAGAAGAATACCACAGCCATGCTCCTTCCCGAACAGGTTTTGAAATATACTTAGGAATAGCCTCTGGCCAATGAAAGTGATCTAGCAAGGCAAGCAGATCTCCGCTCTTCCCAAGGCACCAGTCCTTGCCCAAGGCATCTGCCGACATCATTAGGAAGGCTCCATGGTACAGCAGGCCGCTTCACTCACCAGCAGCCATCCAAACCCTGATACTAATTATGGGTAATAACGGCCGGGCCATCTCATAGCGATTCCTCTCCCTGCTTCTCTGCCGGCCTCTCTGCTGGAAGCCAGACTGCTATCTCTTAGTCAGGCAGGGACCCCTGACGAGCATCAGGTGAATAAAGCGTGGGACCCCTGCCTTGCATCAATGAGGAAACTGTGTATGAACCCTGGGCACCATTTCCATTTGAAAGCATTTCCCAACAGTTTTCTCTTATTGAACCAAAACAGAGGATGAGTGAAGCAATTTTGAGTGGTGGTGTGGACTGATTTTGATGGGGAAGAGGGAATGAGATGGCAATGAAAACACAGGATTCACATTTGGCCCATCTAACACTCAGGATTGCACATCTTTACATTTCTATCCTAAATTATGCACATAATTATACTGATTCTGAACATATAGGTGAAATCCACCAATCATCTACCTTTCACTGGATCCATTAAGGACTGTGGGAAAGGTTGAGAATGGAACTAGGTAGGAAGTAAAAGAAGCACATGCAGACAACACTGCCCTCTAGGACTGACAGAGAGATGAGTCCTGCAGTGCATCCGGAAATTATTCACAGCGCTTCACTTTTTCAACATTTTGTTATGTCACAGCCTTGTTCCAAAATGGATAACATTTCTTTGTTCAATAACAATACCCCATACCCCATGTGTTATCTTGACTACCTGATTTGGGTTGTTGTCCTGTTGGCAGATTAACATTCAGCCCTTGGTCACCTCCCTGACAAAGGCCCTTCCCCCTCCTTTTGCGTTGTCATTATTGGGTATTGTTTGTAGAATTTTGAGAATTTTTATTTTTTTTGTCCATTTTAGAATAAGGCTGTGACATAGTAATGTGGAAAAAGTGAAGCGCTGTAAATACTGTCCAGATGCACTGTAGCTATCATGCTGCATGTGTATGCCTTTGTGAGTACAGTAAGTACCTATATTCCTGAGGCGTGGTGGAGCCTTGGCTGCTTGGACTAGCAATAAGTCAGAGAAGAAGTTCCTTCTGTCCTCTTCTTCTGGAGGGCACAGCGTCAGTACTTCTCCATAGGTCTTCTGGAACATACTTCTCACCTTAAAAAATAAATAAACAGGGGGTTGATAAGAGTTACCCACAAGGAGTGGGACTAAACCGATTTTACATTTGGATGGTCCTGTGATAAGACTGACCTAAAACGATCTTCACATTCACTAATCAGATGGTGTTTTTTTTATATTTTTTTTCGCTCAACTTTTTGATAACTTGATATAGTTACAAGGAAGAAGAAATATATGAAAATGTCTTCAGCTACCTTTGGTCATAGTGTGCATCTATACTGGGGCTACAGGGGGCTTTAAACATCCCAGTCCACTTCTGTAATGGAGCAACGAGGCTGCTCCCGGCGAGAGCCCTGTTGCTGACTAAGCAACTATTTTCCACTTTATATCTCCCCACATCTGTCTTTCACATCGATCCCCTCCCTTGCCCATGGTTGTTCTCTCTTTCTCTCTGCATTGCCCTGTGTTATCACCCTCTCTCTCTCTCTCTCTCTTGCTCTCTGGATTTTGCACTTTTTCTTCAGAAGAGTAGAGTGAAGGAAGAATGGAGTAAAAATAAGGGAGACGGTAGGGGAGCCAGAGACAGTCAAAGTGTATGTAGCACACAGCGGGTAATCATTTGTAATATTTTTCATCATGATCGAGGCTGCAGGGGGGTTGACACAGAAGGATAGCAGAAATCTGTGGATAAATGAATGTTTAAAAATAGTGAGGGGGGTATAGAGGAGAGAGATTAATGTACAAAGGAAATGTAGGATGTCTCTCTGAGTGCAACAAAACTGGACACATGTTCTGCTTTATCCACCATCTTCCTGAATCACATTTGGCTAAAGATGGTTCCTTAATCTTCTCAGAAACTAGAAGTGAATACAAAAAGATGTGCTATAGAAGTCATACAATTAACAAAGAAAAAGAGAAACACAACAGTCCAGATGGTGACTACAGTGTGGAGGGTTAGATAGAGTTTGAGATTAACAGGTGAACTGCTGTGGCGTCAGCAGTGATGCAGACGCCTAAGTGGACTGCCGTGGTGAAGAGGAAGGTGAAAGCATGGCTCTGGATTTACCAGTCACTCCACGTTCTAACCATTAGCTGTGGTCATGAGTTTTAGGTAGTGACCGCACGAATGAGGTCACAGATAAAAGCAGCGAAAGGGCAAGGAATAGAATTGCTTCCATCTCGCATTGAAAGGAGTCAGTTGAAAAGATTCAGGCTTTTTATTCCTGTGGCGGTGTTCCTGCACGTCCGACTGCGAGGAGCCCATCGGGCTGGCTGGAGGGATCACAGCCCATCTGGCCTGGGAATGCTAAGGGATCCCCCAAAAAGAGCAGGAGGAAGTGGCTAGGGAGAAGAGATGTACAAACCTTCAAATCTCTTTGGTAAAAAATGTGGTTTGCAGCATTCACATTCAGCAAGCAGTTCATGTCGTTGAGAGACTGATTGGGCACTGTCTTTCTAACTGCACTTACAAATCACATGTTCTAGCCATTTCCATCAGTCCACCACCAAAAAGGAAGTCAACCTAAGCAGAGTGAGTGGCTTTAGGGGAGGTAGTGATGCTGGACCCAAGCCTAGAGTGTCAGTTTTGGCTGGGGAGGGATGCGGCCTGTCCCCTGCTGAGGTTTGGGTGCTCCGTGCCAGAAAGTAAAACAACATGCTAAGAGATCACTCAAATCACTCAAAACACCATAGACGGCAGCATTTCCAATGCCGAAATATTCAAACCAAAATTCTTCAAATCTTGCTGAAAGAAGTCAATGGGCCTCTTTTGGGACAAGAGATAATCACTTGATAAAGCAACAAATTCTAGCAAATAGATTCAATTATAATAAAATAAAATAAAATAATTCATACATAAACAGCCTCAGCAAAATTCCACTCATTCAGCAAATAGTTTGCTAATCTTAGCCTCCCTGGAAAACTGTTTCATAGTGGGGCCACTTACTAGTAGATTTGATCTCCTTACATGCTTCCAGAGCTTGTAGGTAAACCTGCATCATAAAAGAAAATCACAGCAGTAGTGTGTGTGGAGTTTTTTTCTGTTTTCCACATAGCTTCTCTGTGTTGACTGAGCTTAACAATTACATTGATTTGAACATATCTCGCACATTTCCTTAGCATTCTGCAGTTACTTGTCCATTACATTATTCGTACTAATATTTTTTTTTCAGTTTTGATTGTCTATGTTTTCATTTGAAAACCAACTAGCATTATTGTAGCCTTCAAGAGCTGAATGCATAGATATATTTAAACAGTGTCAGTTTGGTGCATTCATGTGGTCATGAACAATCAGCATTGGAGACATGAGATTTGGCTTCCAATCAAACTGGTAAAAACGCTTGTTTTAAGCAAACGTTCACTATGGCCTATGAGATTACAAGAAGTTTAACATCTTCCAACTGATTTCCAGATTAGCCAATCCACCAAAGGTTGGTACAGTTCAGGATGAGATTAGATTACAGTCAGAATGCAAACTGTGAAAGTATTCAAGGTTTGTAGCATTTTTCTCAAAGTAAATAAAAGGAGCAACTGGGCAGGAGTCTAGCATAAGGGTCGGGCACTTACATGTTTGTGTCAACTATTTACATCAATCATTCATCATCACCAGGGTGGACACAAGACAGACAGCAGCACAGTGTATGATACACAGGCATAGGGATTTCCTTAGATGGGGTCTTTATACGATGTAACTGAAAAGTTAAGAACCCATTAAAAAGTGTAATGATGCAACCCCTCCACAAAATAGCAATGCAAGACACTCAAATGGGAAACAACACAGAGGAGAAAGTCAGCATCAGGCATGCAAAAAGTGAGAAGTCCGAAAACAAACCCCGGTAGGGGGTTCTGGGGGCATCCCCCCCAGAAGATTTTTTTGTGATTTGAACCTTTAAGAGAAGCAATTTGGTGTATTCTGGTGAAGAGAATTAAGGACAAAAAAAACATTGTCAGATGAATAGTAAAATGAGCAAAACAAGTTAGTCAGCCAACCTTCTTGACTTTTACAATACAAAGTGTGTAGATATTTACCAAGAAAAACGATAAAAACAGCTTAGAAAAACGGTACAAAATGCTGGCAAAACCAGCTTTAAATAAGACAGAAAATAACATGGAGCCTCAAATCAATCACACCAAATTCCCTTACAATAAACTAATTATTTATATTGTGGCAAACAGGATTTGCCTTATCTTTGGTACACAACCATCAATCAAACACATAAGAATATACTCTGTCACCACAGTTAATCTCGTGTTCACGCACGCGTGTGCACACACACACACACACACCTCAGTCGTGCGCAGGAACATAATGGTGCAAAATTGGACGATAGTGGAGGATGCAGGTGAGTCTGTTGTTTCGGCGCTGATCTGCTAAAATCACTACATTCACCTCAGGTGTGTCGGCCAGAACACCACGCACCATTCAAAAACCGCAAAAGCAGCAATAGACAAAAGCACATTATTAACTTGAGGTGAAACGTTAATCTGCAGTGACAATCCGACAACAGCGGCCGTTAATCAGCGCGCGCATAAAGTAATGCAAACGGCTGTAAAACAACGGTTGGCAAACTCCATGAATTTATTTAAAAAGTGATTCACATAAACCGAGTAGGCACTGGTAAAATAATAGTACTGCGGCTGCGGCTACTTGAACGCTCCGATGACCCGGAGAGAAAAAAATATAAACTTCCCTGCAGACGCTCTGACTGACTGATGTCACCGCCCCTCAATGACAAATACTGTTTCTGATTGGCCAAATGACCGTCAAAGCTCATATGATAGGAGTTAACATCCGTCAATCATAGTTGTGGTCACTCCACTTAATAGGTCATCATTTGACACTCGTGCTAAATTGTCTGCTGGGCGTAATTGTGAAAAATCAGAAAACATGGTGGAGACAAGTAAGGTAAAAAGACGGAAAACTTTCAATCAATTAACATAAAGAGAAAAAAGAAAACTACTAAGAGTATCCAAAGTTAAGCAGAAAACAAATTGGTAACTACAACTGCAGGGGATAGAAAAGAATGAGTTTATGTTTCAGTGGATGCAACAGCCAAGGTGCCTCAGTCCTAATGAGTAAACTACAGAGAAATAATCATCCCGAGAGCCTTGCTCTCCTTGGAGCATGGCCAGGGTTGAGGCCTTGCCAAAACACCAGCCACACACAAAACAAGCATATTGATGTGGCGTGTGTGTCCTGGGGTAAAAACATGGGGCTGCCAACCTGCAGACCTCATTCCTTAATGAGAGAGGACCCTCTTTTTCCCCCCCTTCGATTTCTCTCTTTCGCCATACAGTCTAACCCACAATGGCTGGTCAGTTACTGCTAAGGCCTTGAGAAAGAGAATAATTAATTTAATTTTTATTTTATTTTTTGTGTGTTGTGTGTCATTTTTTGTGTGTTTTTTACAGCGCTTACATTCATTCTGTCATCTCCTTCTCTATCATATGCTGGTACGGTAACCTCACTACCAAGGACAAATTCTCTTGGAGAGAATAGTAAAAACTGCTGCGAAAATCACTGGTATCCAGTTAGAAGGCCTTGATCCTTTCTATTGCAAACAGTTGCTCAAAAAATCTAGGTCCATACGACAAGACAGTGCCCACCCTCTTAATTCTGAATATAGGGTGTTGCCATCTGGCCGTCGCCTGTGTGTCCATATGACCACCAAAAACAGATACAAGTTTTCCTTTGCCCCTGCCTCGATTCGAGCAACCAATGCTGCCAGCAGCAGATAAATGCTGCTATTGTTGATTGTGTTTTCGATTTTTTATATTGTTGATGGTGTTTATGGTACTGTACTGTTGATATTGTTGCTGTTGTGGGCATTGCTGCTAACGGCACTCTGCACTTTATTTTGCTGCTATTGATTGTTTGCTGTTGGCCACATAGCACTTTATCTTGGCACTTTATGATGTTACGATTCTAGGATTTTATGTTTGATTTATTTTATTTTATTTCATTTTAATTAATTTTATGATTTTATTTTATGACTGTATGACCTGTGTCTAACTGTCGGAGCTTGGATAACAGTAGGAGAAAGTTGCCCTGGAACTGCCTTCTCAGAGCGGGAACACTCTTTACTAAGAGCCCGAATTCTCTGGTCATATCTCGGACGAGTTTTGCCGTACAGCAAGACTCTATCCCCAGCGTGGCCCGTCTTAAGCTATGGAGGGAAAGGAACTGACTTTGTTGTGTTGGATTTTCCCTGATTCTTGCACTTTAGTGCCCAGGCCTGCGTACATGTTTGTGTCCGTCACTGTTTTGTACTGTTATGTGTTGTCGCTTCTCCTCGCTGTAAACCAAATTGCCCTCTTGGGACACTAATAAAAATCTTGAATCACACATCCGTGTGTGTGTGTGTGTGTGTGTGTGTGTGTGTGTGTGTGTGTGTGTGTGTGTGTGTGTGTGTGTGTGTGTGTGTGTGTGTGTGTGTGTGTGTGTGTGTGTGTGTGTGTGTGTGTGTGTGTGTGTGTGTGTGTGTGTGTGTGTGTGTGTGTGTGTGTGTGTGTGTGTGTGTGTGTGTGTGTGTGTGTGTGTGTGTGTGTGTGTGTGTGTGTGTGTGTGTGTGTGTGTGTGTGTGTGTGTGTGTGTGTGTGTGTGTGTGTGTGTGTGTGTGTGTGTGTGTGTGTGTGTGTGTGTGTGTGTGTGTGTGTGTGTGTGTGTGTGTGTGTGTGTGTGTGTGTGTGTGTGTGTGTGTGTGTGTGTGTGTGTGTGTGTGTGTGTGTGTGTGTGTGTGTGTGTGTGTGTGTGTGTGTGTGTGTGTGTGTGTGTGTGTGTGTGTGTGTGTGTGTGTGTGTGTGTGTGTGTGTGTGTGTGTGTGTGTGTGTGTGTGTGTGTGTGTGTGTGTGTGTGTGTGTGTGTGTGTGTGTGTGTGTGTGTGTGTGTGTGTGTGTGTGTGTGTGTGTGTGTGTGTGTGTGTGTGTGTGTGTGTGTGTGTGTGTGTGTGTGTGTGTGTGTGTGTGTGTGTGTGTGTGTGTGTGTGTGTGTGTGTGTGTGTGTGTGTGTGTGTGTGTGTGTGTGTGTGTGTGTGTGTGTGTGTGTGTGTGTGTGTGTGTGTGTGTGTGTGTGTGTGTGTGTGTGTGTGTGTGTGTGTGTGTGTGTGTGTGTGTGTGTGTGTGTGTGTGTGTGTGTGTGTGTGTGTGTGTGTGTGTGTGTGTGTGTGTGTGTGTGTGTATATGGATGCGCATGCGTGTTGTGTGGGTGGTGTGTGGGTGTGAGTGTGGGTGTATATGGATGTGTGTGCGTGTGTGTGTGTGAACTCCCAGTTCCTTCCGAGCTCAATGGAAAGCTCTGGCACTCCTCGACTGGAGCTCGTCCTGCTCGGGTACCTGCTGGGGCTTTGGTCCCAGGGACAAGGCATCGAGGCGCACGGGGCCTCTAGCACTAACAGGACGGGAGTGGCCAGGCGCACTGAGCTTAAGTCTCAGGCTCGGACCCGGAGAAATGTCCAAAGCTCTACCGACTCCAGACCCAACCAGCGCTAACCTGCACCGAGCTTGAAGCTCAAGGTACGAAGCAGCTGGGGTAGAGGCATACCGTCCAACACCTCTACTCTAGGATCTATTCGATCATCAGAGCTTTCCATTGCACTGCAAAGGGAGCGTGGAAGCTACTTTCAAGGCTCAAGAAGGTCCTATTTATAAAGTTTCAACCAAGGTTTTATGATGTCATAGATGACCTCATCAATATTTGTGTGTTTGTGGAATGCATGACTACAGTTCTACTGGAACCCACTATCACTACAGTTCTACTGGTCTCCACTATGACATCACTACAGTTCTACTGATCCCCATTATGACATCACTACAGTTCTACTGGAACCCACTATGACATCACTACAGTTCTACTGATCTCCACTATAACATCACAACAGTTCTACTGGAACCCACTATCACTACAGTTCTACTGATCTCCAGTATAACATCACTACAGTTCTACTGGAACCCACTATGACATCACTACAGTTCTACTGATCCCCATTATGACATCACTACAGTTCTACTGGAACCCACTATCACTACAGTTCTACTGATCTCCACTATAACATCACTACAGTTCTACTGGAACCCACTATGACATCACTAGAGTTCTACTGTCTTCGCCAACCGGCGTAGGTTTCATTTTAACATTGGGGTCTCCAACCCCCTCCCCCCTCTGCATATCAATTCATGTAAATGAAAAAACTAAATTCTATATAATGAAATATAAGGCAGTTAAAGGCACACTATGCAACATTTGAATGAAAAAAATAATTATAGAGTGAAACAAATAATCCCTCTCACTTCTGCCCCACTAGAATATGTGGTGGTGTGTTTATCTGCACAATCCCCCAAACATTTGTTGGTTTTGTTTTGTAATACACAAAATTCAGAAAATGCAAGCTCAGGTAGCTCAGGTGTGATTACCATAGATAGTATATACAATAGGTGTATCATCCAGGCTGAACTCAGTTATTCCAACTGCAGTCAGATTTTGACTCCGCCTCATTTCCTTTTACCAAAAAAAAGGAACTGATGTGAAGTTTGGGGGAGGGAGATACGGCCATCTAGCCGACGTATACCTCCAAGGCGAAGTGAGGGCCAGCGGCTAACTGTCACATGCCCCTAATTATTCATACAGTTTAACCTCCAATAGAATAAAAAATAGCCTGTTACAAAAAAAAATATCACCCCCTCGGGCTGTGATGGAGATATGACCTATACATACAGACTAGAATGTTTTTTTGTACCATGCCTTAAATGGGTTTAATAATGCTGTGAAAACGGCCTATTTAACATGGGAGTCAATGAGAAATTGCTCTGTTTTGATACCTGCCCCTAGTGGCCAATCTGCGACCTGCATTTTTTTGTGTGTCATTTCCGCATTGGATGCTGGTAGAATTCTCTGTGGTTGGGGCTTGGTGTGTACACAGTGTTCCTACCTCGTCTGACAGCTGTGAATACTGAGTCTCGGCAGTAGCAATGATGAGGACAGGGCTGAACGAAGGCACGTCCTGGAGCAAGGTGAGGAAGGTGCTCTTCACAGTGTCACTCACTGTCTCCCACCACTCCGAGACATGCGGCATGAACACCACACTGGGCACACTCCGCCGCGCCTCACGGAAAACCTATGATCATGAAAAGCCAGTCAGTTGCTTATTCTCTCTAAATTTCGTCCACCTGTGCGAGAGATGGCAGTGTTTGGATCTGCATGTGTGATGTGTGGAAATATCTTCATTTGTGTGGGTGTGTCTGTTACCTGAGCACAAGACTCCTCTGGCGTCTTAGCGCTGATGGAGTAGAGGGTGGGCAAATCCAGGCGGTGCACTGGCAGCTTGTCCAGGTGGTGCAGCAGAGCGGGGGCCAAGTGTGAGCTCTGTCCTGAGCCCGGGGGCCCGGCCAGCAGCAGGCGAGGCCGGTATGCTGTGGGCTGTTTGAGGGCGGAGCTGGCGGCAGAAGGGAGTTCAGAGTTAGCATAGTAGTTGTAGTTACTAACTAAGAATTATAACTCCCACCATATTACAAAGAAGCCTTTCCTCGTGTACGTCTCGTAAAGACACACACACAGACGGCAACATGCATGCAGCACAGTGCCATTTGTAAGGCCGACGTCTGTACACATTACCTGTCCTTCCACTGTATGTGTTGCAACGCGGAGATTTCTCCTAAATACTATTTGTAACTTCATCTACAGGACAGGTGTTTTTCAAACTACTGGAGATTTCTTGTGAGCTTCAAGTATTGTACAGGTACTTGATAACATGATTGATTTTATGATCAGAACAGTTAACCCTGGCTTTAAAAGAACTCTAATAAAGGCAGAGAGCTGATGGGCATTTAGTGGCGGTTTAATGACCATCCGATAAAATGATGGTTTTCTTTTTGTATTTCAGACACAACATCACCATAAAATGGTTGAAGCCTTTAGGCATATTTTGTAAGACTTGAAAACTAGAAGCAGCATATGAAAAGAAATAAGTGTCTTCACTTTTCTCGAGTTTAAATTGAAGCGGCACCTACAATTATAATCTGATTCTAATAATTCTGATGCCATCTATAATTATTTTAAAATCTGCCTGTTTGTCTCCACTGCTAAGGATTCTCTACACGTGCTGCTTGTGGATGCACCATTTGTTGCTCAATCCTTTTAATGTAAAGTCTGTATGAAAGTAATAGTCAGTCATAATTAAAAGTTTGCTTTCTACTGAGGTGATAACTATAACACTAGTCTCTAAACAGATGACACTATGGGGAAAAAAACACCAAAAAAGGCGCCATCTTGCTTGAACTGTCAAACAATAATTCTGTATCAGCATTTAGCATCAGCTCCATGTTTGAAAATGCAAATATATGCCTTGCACATGCTTGGCATGATGGCGTTAAAATGTAATATTGTTTGTGCACTCACGAGGAGAAATGGATGAAGGGTGTGTGCGAGGAGAGACGACTCTTTGGGGATCCAGCTGGCTGGACTTCGTAGATTGAAGCAGAGCCTTCCTCATCGTCATCGTCGCTGTACAAACTCTCTTCAAGGAGTTGATTGTCACCGCCTAGCACAGAGAGAGACACTGCTTATTAAGCCATGCATATGGAGCAACTCAATGTTACTGGAGCCACTGAGAAGAGTGGTGGCACAAGCACTTGAAAGTTTGCTTCTACAAAATTGAATCCTCAAAGCACCCCTATCACTGACATGTATGAGGCCATTTCACAAAATAAAATTAAAAGATGTATCATTTAGAAAAAGAGCTGGCTTATTAGTTGTGATGTAATGGGCATTTATATCAGTACAGCAAGCTGGGAAAATCATGTCATTATAGGATGCAAGACAACTCCTGTAAACTCCCACTGGTCAAGAGCTGCATTGAGGCTAATCTGCTGTAAACACTCATTTGCTGACTGGATTGGGAATTGGTTTATTGAAGTCCAAGAAGGATGACCGGTATTCCAATCTCTGTGCCATCACCCCATTCTCAGGAGGGATTCTTTTTCACCATTGACTCTGTTCTGTGTGTGAGGTTGATACAAAAAAGTATTGTGTAATAAGGTGGGGGACCGAAACAAATAAAAAAACTACCTTCAGTATTTCAAACATGGAAAACACACTAATAAGGGGTGACAGTTGGCAATGGAGCATAGAACAGGAGTCACGGTTTGGAGGCAGCGAACAGCAGAAGCAAAGTGAAAACAAATGATACAGCGGTGTAAGAGCCTGAAATGTAACAATTACCCAAAATGTGACAACAAAATGTTATTTAAAAAAGAAATTATAAAACCCAAAATGTTTTAAGTGGTCGATAATGTAACAAAATGTTTAGCACAAAACATAATGACTTTTTGCCCATAATGTAACAACTCATTACATTTTGGGTCAGTTATTACATTATGGAGCAAGCAAAAAAAAATTACATTTTGGATTTAAAAAAACATTTTCTATTGCATTTCGGGCTCTTCCAAGCCCAATACAATGGTCCCAGTTCCCTACCTTGTGTGTTGTCCCTGTCAGTACACTGAGCATGGGGGAAGACTCGGAGCAGAGCTTTCAGCACCAAGGAGAAAGATCTGGCCAACAGGGGCCTGAGGGCAGGGGACAGGGCTCGGCCCGAGGGAGCCAGGGCCCTCTGGGAGGCGGGGACGATGTTCCTCATGGCCCTGCTGAAGTCTCCGGGCCCCAGGACGATGGATGTGACGTCTAGCTTCAGTTTGACACTGCTGCCGTAGATCTGGGGGTAGCGACGGCGCAATGCCACCAAGGCTGCCTCTGTGCAAAGTGCTTTGATGTCAGCACCGCAGTAGCCTGGGGAGCAAAGGTAGACACACAAAGGTTAGTTCATAATTGCTTTGGCTATTTTTTCGCTTTTTAATAAAGGTTGTTTTGATATGGATAAGAGAACAGAAATGTCAGCGGGTTGAATCAAGGAGTTTGCAAAAAAGACTGATGATACAAATGGTGAGAACTGGGTTCTATGTGCTTCACAGATCTACATTTAAATAATTTGACCTGTCATTTAGCAAGGATGGGATCCAGGAGTTGTATACGCAGGTTTTACTCTTACCGACACATTTTTCTGCAAGTTCCTCTACAAATGGCTCAGCCAATTTGGGATTCCACTCCCTTGTGTGAATCTCCAAGATGTGCTTTCTGGCCTGAACAGAGGATTTGGGGTTTGGCAGAGAAAAAAGACACAAAGGAAAACAGGAAAAGCAAAGTCAACAGATGAGGGGGCAGAGCCTAATAATAAGAGTTGATCTTCAACAGCTAACAAACAATGTAAAAGATTTTTTTTTAGAATTGAAGTTGGCATGTTGCAACACACAAGATAAAAGACACAAACAAAGCATTATAATGAAATGACACCAACATAGTCTCATCATAAATATGTGAATAACCTTCTAATAAGGTCTTACTAACCTTTACTCTTTCTAGCACTGACAACAGCAAGAGAAAGATCAAAATGGAAACAAATGTGTGAGTCGGCCTTACAATTGATTGCATGGTCTCCACAGGATTCTGCTTTGATGAGCAGACATTAAGAACAAAGTAGTCTTTGTCGTGAATCAAAGGCAACCGTTTTCATTATCTTTCATCACATCTCCATTTGTATTCCTAGACACAACCAGGCCAGATTTCCTACAGGTTTCTAGCTTGGGCAACACCAGAAGGCAGTGGTACTTGAATGTGTAGAGAGGATCACCATTTGTGTCCTGGAGCAAGGTTTTTAAACCATTGACGAGGCTCACTACTGGTGCACTTAGGCCTGCAGATTAGGCTTTGATTACCAATGATCCTACTGTGTGAACAAACTATGTAAGCAACCGATTACACAGGCTCAATGAAGAGGAGTCACCTACATTGAGCTTTTAATATAACTCGCTGTCACTCCACAAGAGCAAGATTAAAGCCATCACACCTGCATGTCAGTAACATTTTTAATTATCTTAGGGGCACTTTACACGACAACACGAAACGGTGCAAACGCGAAAATATTTTCGCGGTTGCACTATATCATTTACATGAAAACAGCAAACGCAAACATTAAACCGCAAGTTTTTGAGATCTACTCTCAGGAAGGATTTTTTGGAAAACACAACGGTTTTGGTTTCTTGTAAACACCGAAACCATTTTCCCTGTTAACTCTGACGTCACGGCTCCACTTCACGTATGCGTAGTCTATAACATTTGCTGTCAAAATACCCACACGCGAGTTATAAAGTTAGATGACAACATAACATGAAAGGTGTCTCCACGGCACCATCACTGTGATCAGCGGAGAGTGTCGTGCAGGGCTCAAATATAACACTCGCCAATTTAGTCTAAGCGATTAGTAAGTTATTGAGACTACCTGCCACTTTTTCTGGGGAAAGATTTGTGCTCTGCCGGTTTTTCTAGCAAAATAAACATGTGTAGCTTCTATATGCCAGGGACACGGCTCTCTCTACATTAAAAAACACTATCCATAGTTCGGCGCGCAGCGGTTAAGTTACTGTTCAACAAAAGGAGCATTAAGGCTACGGCTTCACAGTAAAAGCATTTCACTGGCTAAACATTAATAGCAGAAGGATGCATGTAATAATTTCATCGCAGGACTCTGAAATGATGATTACCAAAAAACAAATGACTTCTGCAATATATTGTGTCAAGCTGGATGTGCATGCGAGTACAGCATTGTGTGTACAGTAAGTGCTCCATATAGAGAATGTTGCATCCTGTTATTTTGCCAGGAGACACAGATTCAGACTGCAATAACATCTTGGGTATTGTGTATGTTGGACTTCTATGTGTAATATGCCATCTTTTAGGTAGACAAAAAGAAAAGTTAAAAGCGCCTACAATGAAAAACACATCAGCTGACAATCAATGTGCAGCGAAAGCAAGTGTTTGTGTGGTATGTGTTCACTGCAATCCCAATATTGACATGTGTCCTTCCGTCTCACCTTCTTGCTGGGCAGGTTGAAGAGAAACTCCCGGTCAAAGCGTCCAGGCCTCCTGAGTGCCGGGTCGATAGAGTCAAGTCTGTTTGTAGCACCGATGACCACTATCTCCCCACGACTGTCCAAGCCATCCATCAACGCCAGCAGAGTGGACACAATAGAACTAGACAGAGAGAGAGAGAGAGTGGTGATGGGACAGAATATTGTGCATACCATTTAGTATTCACTTGCATCTGATCTGGCACCATACACCAAAACCTACCAACTTCATTTCAAGAGAGACAGTACAAAAAAAGACCTACTTTCACTGAATAAAGAGTACTACAGTTGACACAGTAGAAGAAAAAAAGTTTTTGAGTGCCTTTCAAGCATATCCCACGAACAATTCAGTATTTCCACTCTTACGGACATATGACACAAAACAACTGCTATTGAGGTTGTTCACTGCTAAACTGGTAATAAGTGTTGACACTGGACCACATTGGAGGCACCGTAATGTTTCAAGAATGAATATGTAAACAGAACAGTCGTGCCTTCCTGGATATGAGGGTTACAACCACAGTAGCCTTACCTGTGTATCTGGTCTTGTCTGCTGGAGCGAACAGGAGCCAAACCATCAATCTCATCGAAGAAAATGATGGATGGCCTCATCAGGTAAGCCTGATCAAAAGCAAACGCGAGGCCAAAACAGAAAAACATTAGGAGCATTGAAAAAGTTTGTCAAAGCTGGCTGGGTTTGGTTTACTTGAATATAAGATGCAAATTTTCCCAAAAGGTGAAAAGCAATATGAAAATATTAAAAAGGTACAATAGCTAGTATAGAAGAAATACAGAAACATTTTGAACATTCTACCAGCAGCAAATACCAGTTTTCTATTAACGTTGTGAGGTCAATTCAGGTTCAATGACTGAAGTTATGGTGACAAATATATTGTCCAACAATTGCTTTTCACTTTGCCAGTGTGGTGCCTAGACGTCTCACCTGGTCAAAGAGCAGGCGTAGCTGGCGTTCTGATTCACCGACCCACTTGCTGAGGCAGTCGGCTCCTTTCCTCATAAAGAAGGAAACCTTCCGGTCTCCGTGGCTACACTCATTAGCGAGCGCCCGTGCTACCAGGGTCTTTCCTGTTCCTGGAGGCCCATAGAACAAACACCCTCTGAAAAGGAAGGAATAGGAAATGGAAACTGTGTTCATTTGACAATAGCAATGAATGCCAAATTTGATTCATTATCTTGTATCTATACTCACACACACTTAACATTAATTTTGTCATGCGAGTGGACAGCATATCTGTGATTGGATGTGCTCTATTATCTGCTTTTCCATCAAACATTTAAGAAATTACAACAAAATTCAAAACCAAATAAAGTGGCTTTCTTGAAATAAACTTGCTGCATGTTAGTTCTTCTCACCTAGGAGGCTGAATCTTAAACCTCTCAAAGACCTCAGGGTAAAGCAGTGGGAACACTACCATCTCCTTTAGTGACTGAATGTGATCACGGAGGCCACCCACGCTGTCGAATCTCGTCTGTCGAGAAAACACACATTTTCAACAATCACTTTTGAAAACGAGGATATGTATAATTAAAGTTCTTAAAAGGTTCAGTGTGTAGAAATATTTGGCTTTTTTCAGAAATAACTTGGTGGATGGAATATAATATTCATTGTGTTCTAAATTATGTATAATTGCTTGAAAATAAAAGTTTTTTTTCTTTCTTACATTGATTCAACAATAGCACAGACAAACTTAATGGCCATATGGATTTTTAAAGTGGGTGTCCTTGGGAAATGCACCTGTTTGAAGACGAAGAAGAAGTACTATTGAATAAATAACTAAATACATCTTCTCCTCATCACTTGATATTGTGGACAAACTTGAGGCAATGGTGGACAATGTTATCTTTAGTTACTAGATTCTTATCCTTGAAGGCCACTGTAGCTCCTGTTATTATTCGAAAGCAGTGGGGTTACCCAGGGAGCGTTGCATTCTAGAACTTTCACCAGTATATGCCACTAAATATTCAGATATTACACACTGCACCTTTAAATTCAAAGAGTTATAACTTTAGGTTTAAAGTCATAAAAAAAAGTTTTAAAGCATATTGGAATTTTTGGGCGTTTCCACTCACTGAGTTATCAAGGTTCATGGGATCCACATCTGCCAAGCTGGCCCCCACTTTCACACGATCACGCAGTACCCCACTAGCCAGGTCTTCTGCAGTCAAATTCATGGGCAAACATCTGGGGAAAAAATAGGACCGACATTTGTGATAACATTCGAGGAATACAAATAATTAGTCACACACAAGGATAGCACAATGGCAATTGCTAGAGCCCTTTATCTAATGTTGATAACCTTAGATCTCTAAAAAAAATATATATATATATATATTTCAAAGATAGCAAAATAACAAGGAATAATACGTAAATATAACGTGAAGGGACAATTATAAAAAATGTAATAAAAAGGATGAAAAATGAAAGCAAGAGCTGTCACCTGTTCCTGGCTCTGCTCATGCTCTTGCCTTTTCTCCGCTCAAAGCGCTCTTCATCAGAAGAAGAGCTGGTGTCACTACTGTGAATGGCATGTTTCTTTACTCTGGCATGGTGGGAAAATATCGATTCAGATACAGTGTCACAGCATTGCACACTTTTTAAGTCAGAATCAGCACTTACTCAGACACTATAATTACAGCTAAACAGTACAGTAGTCATGGTGATATGAAATATCAATGAGTATCAGATTTGACTGGGATTTTTCACACATTTCTACCTACCGTATATGGCTTCTTCTTGCTGGGGATCTGTGGGTGTCAAAAAGTGAGGGGTTGCTCTGTTTTCTGTTCACAGGCTCTGAGAAAACAAACACAAAGCGACTGGTCATCACAAAGCAAGCTTTTTAAAAATTGCTCAAAATGTGATTGAACTGAGAGAAAATCATTAAATAAATGGACTGCTAGACAAATTCTATATACAAAGGTACATCAAGAAGGAAATCGACAAATTACCAATCGGTGGTGCTTCATATCGCTGCACTGTCTTTCGCTGCCTCAGGTTGTACGGCCTGCCGTTTTCCTCTCCTGCCTCTTCCACTTCATCCCCTTCATCGTCATCCTCTGCATCCTCCTCCTCTTCCTCGCCGTGAGAATCTGAAGGGAAAAAGTACAGTTTTCAGACTTCAGATGACAATTCCACCAAGTTTGAGCTTTACAGAGATTTACCCAAAGCACACTCAGAAGTCCACTACATTCTGAGGAATTAAGTTAAAGATGAGGTGGTTCATTAAAACCCCGGTAAAACCAAATCCACAAAATCCTTCTAACTTTGTATTTAAGGGGGGGGGTTTAGTTGCATGATAGTGAGAAAACTGACCTTCCGTCCCATCCTCTTCTTCCTCCCCCTGCTCAGCTTTGTTCATGGCTTTGTGGTGTGCGGGCATGTTGAAAGTGCTCCTGCGCACGGATTTCCTACGCTTCACCCGGGAATACATGTCCATGTTTTCCTGAAGAAGAAAAAAATAAAACAGGGTATTTATTAGATGCATTCACATTATATCAACAGGCAGCTGTGTTGGGTTGTGTGATACAGCAGGGCCATGCTTACCTCTTCTGTGTCTTTAGTCCACATGCGAAGTCGCTCCACCTCACGGTTCTGTCGGATGCTGCTGATGTTGTCCATCTCCTGAAGAACAGCCTCTGCGGTGCTGCGAGCAAACACAAAACACAGAGTGTGACAAACTGAAGCTTTACAGAAGTCCAACATGGGTAGACAAGTATAAATGTCTGCATGGTAACTAAATAAAGTAGCAAACTTGGCTTGCTGTCCTTATCTTTATTTAATTATTTAAACAAGTACACACAAAGGTATCTACAATGTCTACAATGCTGCTTTCGAGAGTGAAATTTTTGCATTTACTCTTTACTCCAAAGTATGGGATCTGAAAAGGAAAGAATGACCATACTCTTCTCAAGTTAAGTGTGTTCCAACCAGATTCAGTTTTTATCACTTCCTATTCTTCTTCCCTTCAACATAATATTTCAAAGATAGGTGTCAGGCGTGTGAGTGCCAGCTACCTGTTGACCAGCTGGTCAAACAGCAGGCTCTGGTTTAGATGTTCAAATTGGCTCTTCCTCACCCGGCAGCTCCTCTTCAGCTCCACATGGCCATTCATGTGAGAGTGATCTCCCCCTCCGCTCTTGTCACTCCGCAGACCCATATGGGCTACAGCGTCAACAAACATTGAATTAAAAAGGGACACATTTTTATCTGAGTGCATTCCAAATGCATACGAAAAATGTATGACTTGTAAATGTAAAAATGTTAAAAAGTTGCGTTACCGTGTCCATTTTGCATTATCCGAGAGGACAACCTAGAAATAGAACAGCAAAGTCAAAAAATACATATTGACATCTGCACAGAATACTTATAATCACTCAGTAAAAAAGACTAATAAATTAAATGATTTTAATACAACATTATAATTTTGTCAAAGACAATGTAGTTATGTGCATGTGCTAGTATATCACTGTGCTGAAGAACATTTTCCTTGTTTCCTATCATTCAGAGATCCTTATGGTGGGTGAGCCAAAGGCCAGCTGCTGACCTGGTGCGGTAGGTTGGAATTTCCCAGCTGACCCTCTGGCCCTTAGTCTGAGGGGATGGGGAGGTATCACTGGAACTCGGCTCGGAGGCGGTCTGCCGTCGCGTGCGCTTTGTAGGGGGAGACAACCGTGGGCTGCTGGGGCTACTCACATCACTGCTGGGCTCCTTCTTTCAACAAACACACAAAAACATTGACTTAGCAAAGGAAAGGGGAGTGAATGCAAGAATGACAATCAATCGGAACAAGCAAACAACAGGAAAATAGGATGCCAGATATGGTGACTTGCCTTTCCCGAATATTGACGTTAAAAAAATCAAACCGTAAATCACTGTATCAATCCAAAATACTAAGCAGATAACATGCAAGCATGATCAGACTGTTTAAGTTAAATAAAAAAACAATACATGGCAACATCAAAGGCTTCAAGGAGAGAAAAAGGGAAGGGAATGACAAACCCAGAGTAGAGTAATAATGTTGAGATCAGACAACCTTGTACTCAACCCTTCACTGTATTCTCTGAATCACAACCAAGCAGGCATCTGCCCTTGACGCTCACAACCTTTGCAGCTCAACTTTCCAGACAATATGCGAGGGTATTGCACCGTTGTCATAGGCAACTGTCTTCAATGCTGGCAGAGGGGTTTGTTTGTCTGACTGGCTGAGAAATAGATACAGAAGCGCAAGATGTCCAAACAGCGACCAATGCACAGTCGTGGCCTGATGGGTGCACCTTGGAATAATTTCTCATTGAATAATTTCTCATTGAACTTAATTCCCAAACTTTATCAGCAAAGCTTTTGTTGCTTTGCTTAGAAATAATAAAGCGAGAGCTCAGTTCAGACCAAAGATTCGCCTTGCAACTGCTTGCAACTGCAACTCCTTGCGACGAGACCGCCGAAACGTTCTAAAACTGGACCTTGCGATTTGACATGTTGAATCTTCTGCGACGCCTTGCAACGGCTTGCAACGCGCTGCAACGAGCAGTTCACACTGCTGCGATCTATCCCCCGCGACGTTCTAAACCGTCTCGTCGCAAGCAGTTGCAAGGCGACACCTTGCCATGCAACACCTCAGAACTTTTAATCACAGAACACACTATAATGTGGCATCAGTTAGCCTGGCTTGCCACCCAAAGGTTTGGACATAAGCCAGCAATGAATGAGTCGAATTTGTTGAACCCCAATTCAACAAAGTGCAAACTCTTGCCAAACAGCCCATTAAAACTCAAGAATGTGCTAATGACCATCCACAAATCATCCGATCAGTGAATTACATCGTTCGTCTTCGTCGAGTGCTATAATAATCATAAATAATGCGGAAACACAGAAGCCCTTACCTTGCATAATCTCTAATGTTTACATTTTGAAACAATGACTGTCAGACAGCTTCTAGTTCAGGCGAACAGAATGTGGACCGAGGCAATTCATTTGGTGTACATTTCGTGTAAGCAGACACATATACGTCGGTATAACGTTATATTAATGCACTTAAAACATTAACTGAACACACATGCTATATATGGGTCTGTGGGCCATTCACATCAGAAAGTTCACGAAGTTCAGACTTGCTAAATACGGGACTTGAGCCAGCCAACTGTTTTGAATCGGGACTCCCTTCCCCCACAGTAAGCTAGCTGTCGGGTTTAGCTACAACCTACAAACACTAGCGTAACTAAAGCTTTATCTCTTCACATTTCACGAAAAAATCAAGCAAATACTAACTGGACGGCGACGTGATGTCGCGCTATCAACCTCCTGCCAGAGTCCAGTTGTCTTCATTTGGAGGGCTAATTTGAGGAAGCAATGGTGAAACAAGTCAGCCGGGTAAAATTGTCTAACACAAAGGGAACTCAACTTGGGGCTAGCCAGGAGTTAACATCGTTAGCTCGTAATTTGACAGCTGAACAACACGTTCGGCGCGAGCGACAATCGCGCGAACCACAGCATTCAAGTCTTTTATTATGTATCTGCGTGACAGAGCGGGTGTCAAGTGCGATAGTGCATGTACTTTGCCGTGAATAATGCATTATGTGGAGCACCTTGAGGCCACGGCTACAGCTACCTAGCCAACTAGCAGAGCCACCGCTAGCTCACCGGCAAAGAAAGGAAACCGGCTTACATGTTCGTCAGAGTTTTGCTCGGTTCTCGATGACGACCTAGTCCGCGAGGAGATGGAGGGGCCGCTCCTGGGCCGTAAGCGTCTCTTCGTGTTCACCATGGTTTCTTTCCTTTTGTCTGCCCTTACTGAATCTCCCTATCCGGCTCCAAACACTGCCTCAGTGAGCGCAGCATCGAGGCGCCATTTCTCTCTCTCCCCCTGACTGTCTATCTCTATATCACTCGTTCCCTCCCTCTCTCTCTCTCTCAAGTGGATGTGGGTCTGTTTGGCAGGTGCAACAATTTTGCTGACTAGACAACTACAACAATTAATAATGTACAGTCTAGTTGTCAAATGGATACTGCACACATATCAAATAGCTATATGTGTTATGTTGGTGTTATTGTTATAACTTGCAATTTACTGTGGACCTATGATTTGCCCAACTGACAGGGGAGTGGACACAAGATATTCTGAATGCCATAAAGTTAAATAAAGTGGCCACACTAAGTTGCCTATTCTAAAGCACAAGTTCCCAAATAAATCTTAAGGGAATTGAGTTAAGAAAAATAGGGAAATAAAAGGTGTTTGTGAGCTTTGAGTGCACACTGTACCCTTCCGGTGAATCATGTGCTAGTGACTTAAGTTTTTATTTTGCTAGTTTTAATGGAAAGGAATATAAACTAAAACTTTAAAACAAGTTTAGTGGGTGGTTGGGACTGGCAGGGAATAGATGGAAGTTAGCCTTCAATTTGTCGGGAGGTAAAACGTTAACTTAAAAATTAGGCTACATGATCAAACTACATGAACACACAAAAACTGGACTGGTGTTGACTCGACAGCTGCATAACCATTGAAATAATAAGGAAAACAAATGTGATTATTGACTTGGATTAACAAAGACTTCATGTAATAACCATCTAACTGACTCATCCTATATGTTTTCATGCATGTAATTGATTAAGTATAGATAAACATTATCCACTGTTGTTGTTTTTCCCAATATTGCTCTTGTTTTTTTCCACTGGCACACTGTTTCGTGTAACATTTGATCATTGGATGTTAAAAATATGAAATATCATAATGCCTGGCTGTCAGGCAGAATACACATGGTCATGTGGGGCAATAACAGCGGAATGTTTGAAGCTTTTGAACATATCAGATTTCCTATAAAGTAAAAGAGACCATGAACACGACTGTTTTTTTATTTGCCAAGAACTTCATATGATCCCTTCAAGAACCCATGTTGGATTCCTAGACCCCAGTTTGGGAACCACTGCTGAAACCCAAACCAATGGCCCATGGGTTTGCATCTATTTCTGGATTGACTGAAGATGCAACTGTGCCAGCCATCTGTTTCATGTTTTTGGTTCAAGTTATTTTTTCAGAAAAGCAAATCCCAAAATGAGTTTTATTTGATGTATTTAACAGTGTGTTTGTGTGCATTTAGGTGCTGAAGAGATATTCTATGATCCAAATGTTTGAAAAAATGTGTATCACTGCCACCTGAAATGTGAACACGGGATGTATGGGCAGATAATAGCTTTAGTAGCCTATTATTTCCACAATTAATTCAAAAGTATTCATTGGCTCATAGTTTACACTTTATCATTCACTTGTTGTTATTTATCGGCTCCTATAGTGTTCATTTTCTTTTTGTTTGTTTATTGTTTTGTTATGCAAAGCGCTCTGAGTGAGAGAAAAGTGCTATATAAATAACATTTATTATTATTATTATTATTATTATTATTATTATTATTATTATTATTATTATTATTATTATTATTATTATTATTATTATTATTATTATTATTATTATTATTATTATTATTATTATATGAGGTATGGCAATGTCTAGATGGCCTGCAAGGTCCCTCATTGGAACCCTTCACTACTAGTGGAAACACATTTTTCCAATAAGATGTGAATTATGTTAATGATCAGTCGTTTCTGAACTGTGTAAGTGTATTTATTGTTTGTTCCAACTGCAGTGTTTATCCTAAAAGCAATTACAATTGGTTTGAAACAAAAAGGAAATGTATAATTTACTGCAATGCAATCGGATAGATAGATAGCAGCCTAGTGTTCCTGTGTGTATCATTGGAGCAACTGTCCATGCCATTACATAGGACTATTCTAATGTATTATCACTTTCAATTGGATGTGCTGAGATCGGCAAAACAGTTTCCTTACGACAACTGAGGTCGACTTGCGGCAATGATACGTCACACATTGCTCAGCAGAAGAGACGCTCCCTGCCATGTACGGCTGCAGATCATGCTGCAGATGTGTAGTCTGGGATTAACCGACAAAACACCAACCGGTAAATCAGTATTTGACCTTCATTAAATGCCTGCAAACATGTTGGCTACTGTGTGTATAGGCTATAATCCGTGTTATAACAGGTACTACGTCGTTGCTCCATGCGCATCCATGCCTCTCTGACACCCTCTTACATAATTAATAAAAACACCAGATACTGCTTGTTTGTTTATTTGTATGGACGCACCGACAACGTGCACGTGACTGCCTGTGAAAACTTTCACATAGGAAACATTTGAGCTAGTAAAAGTCGCCTCAAAAATACAGTCTTCCAAAATCGCCTAAAGAACGTGACAGGGCCCTGTACTGACGTTTGCTTTGTCCACCTGTTAATTTTTTAGATGGAAAACACAGAGCGTCATGAAAGAAATTGACACTGTTGGGGAAGAGAAAGACGAAAATAGGTAAGTCACAGCAAATAGGTTGCGAATCATTATCCCTCTTTAAATCACTTATATGAAACAATTGGATTTAGGAGTTCCCATAACTCCTAGTCCTGTTTATAGCCTGCTAATTGCGTATGTGTGAAGCACCTAGAATTTAATTTGTTTGGACAGTAATGTGTCTAGGACAGCACTTTTTTTCTAGAGTTACATTTTCTGCTTCACAACCCCACACGTAACACGCTTAACTTAATGTAGGCAGTGAGAAGTCAATATTTGCAATGCGCCTGTCTGTAGGCCTACAATAAAACTGTCCATCGGCCAAATTCTATAATGACTGAATCTAACCCTTGTCCTATTTCTTAATGGACTGCCAGCGACGAAAATGAAGAGGAGGCTCCAATGAGGCGCAGTTTCTCGGTAGAAGACCTCCTTGATGAGGTGGAGAAGGTCTGCTACGACGCCTCGGGGACATCAAAGGTCAGTGACCAAACTCACCCCACCAATTCTTCAGGGCCACGTCCCTGCACAGGACACAGGAAAACGTTCTCGTGTCCATAGATTCATGAATACATTTGTAGCCTAATAACAAATTAATATTTACATAAAACACCTGCATACTGCAATAGTATTATAAGCCTAACTTCTGCTGCCTCATGAGTAATTCTGACTGAGTAATTACATTAACACTTTCTGTGCAACTGCATGAGCTAAGCCTTTGGTGATTGCGCATGGATTTGGTATCTTCTGCTATAGGCGTACGTGCGTCCAGGTCTTTTCTTAGCAGTAGAATCCACAACTGAAACATTTTGTGGCTGCTTCTTGAGCTGCTGCTGCGCCAGTGTCAGGGGGCGACGCAATTTTGTAAACAAAGCCATGCTGAGAAATACAGAGAGAGTTTTGTGGAGCTCTAAAATGTGTAGGCAATTCAATAAACAGGCATTTGAGAGATGCAGTTGACAATGTGAGGCAAAGCAGTCTACAGTGACAGTCAAGTTATATATTCTAACTATAACTCACACGTGAACATGTGTGTCCACTGGATCTTTTGGTCGGCCCGTGAGTTCAGCACACACTAGGATCATTGTGTCTCATTGGCTGATCAGTTTGTTGCCTTCACTCCAGGCGGAGATGGTGGTGAGGCTGTGGAAGGATGGCTTCACCGTAAACGACCAAGAGTTTCGCAGCTACGCCGTACCAGAGAACCAAGACTTCTTGGATGCCATCAAAAGGGGGTGAGTGTATTTTTTGCCGAGCCCGGACTGTGTGTTAACAGGTTTTGTGAGTACGATTTTAAAGATTTAAAGCACAAAATGCTCATAATATCTTCAGCTCCTCTGATACTTAAAACAAAAGTGGAGATTTCTGACTTCTTTGGCCTCTTTGTTTACATACCCTTTGTTTACAGAGCCTAGACTGTGTATTAACACCAGATTGATTTTCAGCGCACACACATTACGGACAGAGAAAATGGATTTTTACAATAAGCATTCTCCAGAATCACTGGCTCCATCTTTAAAGCCTCTCCTTACACAACAAATGTACACCCATGCTTTCAGTCATTCAGCCAGCAGTAAAGATGTCCCTCCAACGGACCGCTACGAGGCGACATAGGATAGTTTTTATTTTATTTTAGATTTGCTTTTGGGCATTTTTATGCTTTTATTGACAGTGCAGAGAGACAGAGGTGAAATGGGGCAGAGAGGGGAGTGACATGCAGAGAACGGCCACGGGCGGGAATCGAACCCGGGTCTGCTGCTGGGCCCGGCCCGGGGGGGGGACGCCCTACCAACTGAGCTAAGGGCGCCCCCAACATAGGATAAATTTGGCATAAGGTTTGTTAGTGCTTATTTGTCATATCGATTGATCCGACTTGACTTCTGAAGCTGGTCTTTTTTTTGTTTTGACCCAGGGAGCTTCCGGCAGAGTGGGAGAGCAGAGCGGAGGAGGAGGAGCTGGAGATCAGTGTGGAGGATCTGATCGAGGAAAACTATGTCCCCAGGAAGAAGGCCTTTCACCCCTTCAGCGGCCGAGGGTATCGACTGGGCAGGTAACACACTGTCGTTGTGATGATATTACACATTACATGTTGACACATGATCGTACCTTTTTTTAAGAAGAAATATTAAGCGGATCAACCTCTCATAATTGTCATAAATAACCAATCATTTATGTTAGGTTGTTCAAGTTTCTCAAGTTCCAAGATACCATACTACTTCATACCACTAGGTGTCCTTCTAAATCCAGGTATCGGAAAAAAAACTTGAGCCATCTGACCAGGCAGACAGTCAGCCTGATATACTGAGAGCGTCCACTTGATTAAAAACATCACTGTGTGAATACCGAATTGTCCAGAGAGAGTGTGAAAAGATATTTGGCGATTTTTGTCTGCCTATCAGTAATCAGTTAGAAATATACTGATTTTCAGCGCACATGCCGCAACTACTTTGAACTGGTCATTCATCTGTTATTTATTCCTGTCCATTCCCAGTGTTGCACCAAGAGTAGTGGTCAGGTCGCCATCTGTGCACGAGGACGGTGAATCTCCTCCTATTCCCATGGTAACACTAGACCACGCCCTTCCTGTTACCTCCCTGCAGATCTGGTTGGCTGACGGCAGGAGATTGGTGCAGAGGTTTAACCTATCACATCGGTGTGTATCACAATGTCGAGACCCAAACAACACATCTCTCCTCCACATCAGTACTTGACATAAAAAAAATATCTGCATTTTTAAGTGGCTGCCCTATGCAAGGAATTTTAAGACCTTTTATCACCGCTGGGCTGTCCGTGAATCTCAACCATCTCAACCAAGATGTTGGTTGTACTAGAGCAGGAGGGGGTATTTGTTTGAGGGTTTATGTAATGCTTTGTTGCAGTCTGCTGGAGTTGAAGGCAGGCCGCTATGCTATATCCCCTGCCCCACAGAAAACATAATCTGAGATGTAGCAACGGAGTGGATCTATAAAATCCCCAGAGAGGGATTGCGTAACTCGAATGCAGTATTTATATAACAGAGTTTGAAGCTAAAGGATGGAGAGGAGTGAACCCCCCTCCTCACCTTCAGCTACCCTCCGTGTGGGAGGAGCAGGGCTGCCATAGGTTGGCTTGTATAGGCTCGATCCTGATTAATAATAGATTATGTTACTAGTATAGTGCTCCAGAGAGAAACTATGGGTTACGAGAGAGATCGTAAAGTGTTTGGCCTGGTATGCTTTGCTGTACTGAAAAGGAACAAGGCGTGAGGAGTATTTCTCACGCTGCCTTTTCTTTATTTCATCCTGACATTTCTTTAATTCTGTCTCCATTTCTTCTCTAGGATCGCGGACGTACACGATTTTGTGGCGCGCTCCCAGAGGTGCTGCCCGCCTTTCGTCCTGACGACGTCACTTCCTTTCCGGGAGCTCGTCGACAAAGAACTGAGCCTAGAAGAGGCCGATCTGGCCAACGCTGTCATTGTCCAGAGACCCCTGGACACACAGGCTCCGTTCGGACACTCCTGACTAAAAGGGCCCCCAGTAGAACCACACAACGAATGCGCCGCTTATCCCCGCACTGACACATCACCGTGACCCCAATTGCATTCTCAAGGCCTCCTAAAGCTTATAATCTTTCTTTATTCTGCAGTCTGCGCCACATTTAATGATTGTTATCTCCCTCTACAGTTCATTCATCCGTGTGGAATTGTCTACAGTGTAAATGAGAGGAGACATTGTCTGTCAGTGTGACATGTCCACCATCACAGGTGCTGCTGCTCTCAACGCTTACTTTAAGTCTTCTTCCTCCGGTAGACAGTGTTTACCTGCCAGCAGACCTCCCTAACCCCACCCCCCCTCCCCTCCAAGCTACAGAGAAAACTCAAGGCAAACCAATTCTGTCACCTGTGCAGATGGCCATCCGTGTGTTTTCACATGTACTGTAATTCTCCTTCCTTCTCCTACACACACACACACACACACACACACACACACACACACACACACACACACACACACACACACACACACACATGCAAACAGACCACCACCATCAGCAGCACCACCACAAGCGAGTCTCCAAAGTCTTCCCAAACTGTGAACATCAGTTTTTCTGCACTATTGACAGTATATAAAAAAAGACACAAAACAAGAAACAAACTTTTGCTAAGTTTACAATTGTATTTAATGAATATGTGATTTTTATTTTGCACATTTATATGTCTTAAAAAGAGAAAAGGTGACAGCCTGTTATGTATGTTGGCATGACTGGTTTATTACTTTTTATTTGGGGGGAGGAGGGGTATTCAGAATGTTTTGTTTCATGTGACTGCATCCTTTCAAGACATATCACAAGTAAAGGTACAATAAAAAATTCTCCCCGAAGTTCTGCATCAATTCTACGTTCTTCTTCTTTACAAAAAAGACCAAAAATGCAGTGATGCAGTGTATTTTCAAAGCTGAAAATTGCATATATCGGCTGCATGTGATTGCGATTATCAGAGTGACTACGGCATGACCATGGGCAGCACCTTCTTTCACGTTGCAATGAAACATCTGTGCTGTCTCTCTGCAGACTAAATGGGGATTTAGATTAAGGAAGCATGTGAGGGGTCAAATAAATCAGAATTAGAGGAATCAGACTCCACAGCGGCGACACATAATATGGAAAGTGTTTATTTGATGGTATGAAATCTAACCACAGTGATTCTTGTGTGTAATTGTTGTAGAAATCAGACAACTCAAAATGTCTGAAATTGGTGCTTACAAAAAGACTTGTTCAGATGGGGGTCAAGTAAAGTTGAATCCTTGCTTTTTCCTTCTTGAATGATGCATTTTGTGTTTCTCGGCGTGTGGATGGACATGCATGTGGTTTTACACGAGCGTGCGCTTGTGTCTCTGTCTCCAAGCGTTCTGCCTGGCTTTGGGAAGAAGGCGAACGCCATTATCCATCTTCAATATTTAAAAGCAATGGGAGGGAGGGAGGGAGGGAGGATGTATTTTCTGTGATGACAGCCTCAGGGGTGGTCAAGGTCAGAGGAGGAAACTCAGCAGCAGAACTGTCCTGCAAGTCATAATCCCCTCTCAAGAATCACCTTTTCTATTTGGTCTTGATCCTCTTTTTAGAATGTATTGTACCTGAATGTGCAGGCTGTATGGATGGCTTGGTTGGCAGCCAGAGGGGGTCTGGCTACACAGCAAAAAGAGAGCACATTTCCTTTGTGCTACATATTTAATAAGGCAAGCATGCATGGAATTACTTTCCCTTTAACTCCCACATTTCCTTTCAGAATGGCCCTTTTACTCGCGCAGCAGCCAACCTTTCATTTTGCACATTCCTCTTCACGCATTATCAGAAACATACCCGTTGTAATGCAGGTCATATGCCCCAGTCTTCTCCAGTGGTAGCTTTTTCTTTTCTCATTGTCAACAATGTGGTTTCGGTAGAGGGGTTAGCATGCTTGGAATTTATGGAGAGGTCTGGGTTCCTTAAGCCAAGGTCTCCATGACATGTTTGTTGTCATGCTCTGAGGAGAGGCTTATTGTGGAGAGTATAGGCATCTTGTACTAAAGGTGCTGCTTATTAAAGTGCTCTGCGGGAAAAGAAAAAGGTTCTCAACACTGCATCAGTCAAAGATGAGTAAAGGGCCTATGAAAGTAACATCACAAGTTTGTGTGCACCTGTATTTCATTCCCCAACCCGACAAAAAATAAATAAAGTTTTTATTGAAGAAGTAAATCTAGAACTATCGCCTGGCGCTTATATGCATGTGTCCACGAGGCATACCATTTCCCAATGGTGAAAGTACAGTGTTGGTAGGCAATGCTTTAAAGAACGTAGAGCTACTAAGAAGCGACAATATGGTACAAGGACACTGTACCACAATATGTTAGGTAGTAGTAACCTTTGACTTCCAAAATGTTATCAATACATATTCGAGATCAATTGTGAGTCTGTGACCTCCAAAATCAAACATTGGACATTTGTGCAAAGTTTGAAAAAAATCCTTCAGAGTGTTCATGAGATATAGTGTACACAAGAAAGACAAAGACGGACACAAAGACACAATAAAGTAATGCTGTTGTGGGAAATTCGGGATCCTGTGTTTTTGGAGCTTAAGCGATTCTGGGGGGTAAACGCCTGGATAACTCGCCCTCTGCCACTCCACTTTTTTTTAAGTTTTTTTTAGTTTTTAGTTTTGTTTTACTGTTTCCTGTCAGTCCCTAAACTTTGTGAAAGTGCAATAATAACTGAAGATCACACAATAGCATTATAATAATGATGATAATGCATAACAAATTTACATAACCATATCACCAGGAAACTAGTCTGATACAAGCCCTGAGTAAGTGCATTGAACAAAGACTGGATGTGCCAAAATGTTCTTCAATTGAACAACGACAAAACTGAAGTAATTGTCTTTGGTGCCAGGGATGAACAATAAAGATTCAGCGCACAGCTGAAATCTGTTATGTTAGAAACCAGACACCAAGCCAGAAATCTTGGTGTTGTCATAGATTCAGACTTGAATTTCAAAAAAACACATTAAATCAATTACTAAGTCAGCCTACTATCACCTTAAAAACATATCAAGAATTAAAGGGCTACTATTCTCAGCAGGATTTAGAAAAACTTGTCCAAACGTTTATTTTCAGTAGACTTGACTACTGTAACTGTCCTTGCAGGACTTCCTAAAAAATCAATCAGACAGCTTCAGCTAATTCAGAACGCTGCTGCTCAAGTCCTCCCTAGGACCAAAAAAGTGGATCACATTACCCCAGTTCTGAGGTCTTTACTGGCTTACTGTCAATCAAAGAATTGATTTCAAAATATTGATGTTGGTTTACAAAGCCCTAAATAGTTTGGGGCCAAAATACATTTCTGACCTGCTGATGTGTTATGAACCGCCTAGAGCTCTCAGGTCGTCTGGGACAGGTCTACTTACAGTCCCCACAGTTAGGACTAAACAAGGAGAAGCAGCTTTCAGTTTTTATGCACCAAATATCTGGAACAAACTCCCAGAAAACTTGAGGTCTGCTGCAACTCTCAGCTCCTTTAAATCAAATCTGAAGACTTTCTGTTTCCCTTTTAACCTGTAATTTTTATTGTATTTAATTCTTTTTTTTAAATGTTGTATTTCTATTCACATTTTTCATTCGCTTTTCTAATGTGTATATATAATACTTGATGTATTTTAATCTTGCCCCTGTAAGGCACCTTGAATGGCCTTGTGTCTGAATTGTGCTATATAAATACACCTGCCTTGCCTTATAATTATGATGATGCAGTCTCATAAATATGTAGCTGGAAGCTTGAGAGCCTCATCGAGCTCTTTTCCCATACACACCTTTCTGGCCCCAGTGACACAGGTTTACCACCTGTGTCATTCTCTGAAAGCGCATTTTAGACATTCCATTCGTACCACAACACCTCCCGTGAAATATGTCACACACAGCTGAATGGTTTTCAATGCGGGTCAACATACGGGTGTGAAAACACACATATTTATAATGGGATATGTCACATTCTGGTAAACTTGTCACCAAGCGTGGAGGGTTGTCATAGCTACTTGTAGCCTATTGTCAAAACAATAACGCGTGCCAAGAAAATAACCGGTAGGCCTATTGATAGAAATCTAGTGTAAACCAAGTGCAGAATTTTAAAACAACAGTGTAGACTTTTTTTTAAAGGAAAAAAGCACAATTTTGATACAAATCTCACTAAAACCATTACCCTATAGCCTATAGGCCTAAGCCTCGGTGAAAGATTACATAATGTGTCTTTCAGTTGCAGCGTCTGGTCTATTGCATTGCGTTCACGTCCAAAACGCACAGTGCTGGTGTACAACCATCGCCTTCCATAATCTCCTCACGGATGCACACACGCACACGTGCACAGCCTGTTCACGCACGCACGCAGTCCGCTTGTGTCACACACCAGCCACGGCCGCTGCAGGGCGCAGCGCTCCATCACTGCAGACCGACAGCAACCGAGAGTGGAGACCGTCTCCATCCTCCGCAGTTCCCTTCTCATCTCGTCCGTGTGGCTGACTGGCAGATCACCTCACGCACCAAACTTTACTGAGCAACACACTGACAGCACCGGCTGCTTTTTCATCTACACGGGGTAAGCTGATGATTGTGTTTTTTTTACCCCTTTCTTTTGTAAGCTTCAAGGTTCTTATCAGATGTGCAGAGCGCTTGTTAATGGACGCACTTAACAGTCAGAGTAGGATGAGGGCAGGCAGGCAATACACTCCTGCATGGGACACCGTCGCATTTGGCACCCCTGTTTGCTCTTTCTCAGCCAGCCATGTAGCCATGCAGCCATGCAGCTGTGCAGGTTGTCAGATAGCGAATGTGGATGACCTGAATGACATTTTACTTTTTGGAGTCTAAAAGGGAAAGGAAGGACAAATGTAAGGAAAATGTTGCTCAAGGTAGAGTGTGAGCATCTGTGTTATTGTGTGTGTGTGAGTGAGTGTGTGTGTGTGTGTGTGTGTGGGGGGGGGGGGGGGGGGGGGGGTTGTTCTTGTTGCATCTGTATTCATCTCTGCTATGCATTGTCCCATTTATTTGTGTCCTTGTGTGTGCTCATATATGTGTGTGTGTGTGTGTGTGTGTGTGTGTGTGTTTACGTGACTGCATTCTTGTGCTTTTACTGTACATGCCTGTCTGTGACTGTTTGTGTGTGTTTGACTTTTTTCTGTATATGTGTGTGTGTGTGTGTGTGTGTGTGTGTGTGTGTCGCCTGGCCTGTCTGACTTTGCCCTTCCCTCTTTCCCTTGGCCTCATTCCAGAGCCCAACCAGCAATGTGAATGGCGGCAGCAAGCGGCAGCAGAGTTGTCACAGAGGAGCAGCAGCAGGAGGAGCGGCCAGCCTCCGGAGCCGTCCCTCACAACATTGTGAAGCACACAACACACACCCGCAGTCAGAGCCACATCCAGTTTCAGCCTGTGACACACACCACCACCGCCACCACCACCACCACCACCCAGTGGCAGCAGCAGACTCCTCGCACTCTCGCTCACACCAGGAGCCAGAGTCACACTCACTTCAGCACCAGTATCAGCGGCAGCAATCCCTCGACGCACACACAGTCGCAGAAGTACGTCTGTCGTCTCACACACAGCCTCTCAGCCATGGCCAAGGGAGAGGGGGGAGCAGGGAAGCTCTGCCGGGATGCTCATCAAGCCCACCTCCTCAAAACTCCTCAGCAGGTAAGAAGATCACCATTGTTTGTTTGTGGTGCTTTGTTTTCTTTTGTTTTCTTCCCAAAGTCGTTGTCACGTGTAGCATGACAGAATACCAACTCAGACTGTTCCGACACTGTTGTTTCTTGACCCTTGCTGTAAGGTCGTGCATGACATATGAGTGACATCCTCAATGTCATCTGGTGTGTTAGCGGCTTCCCGTGGTTGGGTGAAAGGGAGAGAAAAGATGGAAAGTGTGATCTCTTTAGTCGCCAATCTGTTTGTGATTAATCAGATGAAATGCATTGTTTTCCCCATGAACTGTAATCCCCCCCCCCCCCCTGCATAGTCGATACAGTGCCTGGAAGTTGATTGTTTTCATTGGGGAAAGGTTTATCCTATTGATGGGATGATCAGGGCATCAGGCCGGATGATTGCTTCCTTTTGTCCCATGCCGGTGATATCAGTGGCCTTTGGTGATGAGGACAGTTGTGATCACAGCCATAATAGGAAGCAAGACAGTGGATCGAGCGTAGAGGGTGACGGCTTATTCAAGTTTTGTAAACATCAGAAGACTAGGTTGACCTTCCAGTCTTTTTTTGTAGTGTTTGATCTTACTACATAGGTGATTGCCAATTGAGTAAGTGATATGTTTGTGAAAGAAGCATGCCTCTTGTGTGTGAGTTGTTTTGTATTTCAGAAGATGTGAACCACGGGCTGTAAAACCAAGGGATAAAAATATAGAGAACCAATTCTTGACATGACATATTTCCCATTTTATTACAGCTAAACTACATTGCACAGATAGCATTTCAAATACAGCCAGTGTCTCATTTTCTGTTTTGTTACATTTGCTCAGGGTTTCCATGAAACTGAATTGCATCACTGGATGTAACCAGTTCTGCAACTGGCTCACATGGCCAAACCTCCATGTAATATGCAGGGTTTCTTGTTTGATTTTGGACACAGGAAAAGCTGGATTAATCGTTCTGAAGTTAGTTTCGAATATGGCACAGGTGACTAACCCTTACTGATGGGAACACATTATTGTTATGAACTACATTAAGTAAACTTGAATAATTTGATCATTTGATGAGTTAGTATAACGTCAAACCAACTGAGTTAAGTTATATTAAGTTGAATCACTCTTAAGTATTTCTACAGTCCAATTATCTTCACTTAAGTACTTTTCTAGTCAAAAGAAATAACAGTCTATATATATATTATATATATTTTTCAATATTGGAAAAACGTTTCCCCATTCTTGGAAGAGGTACAAAACCTTTATATGGATACAAATGAAAAGAGAGTTATTGAATCAATCATGACTTATGTAATGCAGGTAACTTAACTAGCTGATCTTGTTGGAGACACGTTTGGAACCCAGCTGGTAAAGACTGGAGTGGACACTACTTTTCATTGTGGTTAGCATTAGGTTTCCATTTATATAAAAGGAAAGAACATGACTTTACACGTCCTAAATAGACACGTCAAGTTTTCATCATGTCTGTTTTCTTTAGAAAAATAGAGTCTCTGATGAGATTAACCCCCAAACATTAATGCATTGATAAAAAAGACTTTAAATATGCTATTCATGCTTCTTTATATAATTATATTGATTAGTCAAATCACCCGAAAACCTTATTTTATGTTGATTTAACTCTAGATTTACAAATGTATACTTACATTACATTTACACTTAATGCCAAAAGATGAGTTGACTCCTTAATTAAGTTTTACCAGGTAGACACATTGCATTGCTGTCTGAGAAGATGAGGACCCCAAGTCTTTAAGCAGGGAAATGTCCAATAAGGATGCCTTTCTAGGACAAGATAGTTGACGGATGTTTCTCCCTTTGTGAATGCAGTGTCAATCCATCGTCAGTAAAATGCTGCAGAAAACTCCACGTGAAGCAATCATTACAGAAGAACAGAGCTCGGCCTCTCTGGAGATAAACAGTGTTCATAGAGCATTTTTAAAACGATGAATAAATGACTGGGTACAAACTCTGTACACCAGCCCTGCTCTAGATTTAGGATTGATTCCCTGCGAGTTAAGCCATCGTCTCAAGGCTTTTACTGTTGACATTTTAATGTCTTGCTGCCGTCACCGACATAACCAACTGCTCATTTCATACTCATAATCCATAATACATGATTTGAATTGAGGGCACAAAGCTACTGTCGTCAAACTCCTAGGACTAGAGCTGCAAACATGACCCATGGTGCACAGAATGGAGAGGAAATCCTTTCGGAGAATAAACATCTAAACTGCTTTAGGAATCAATTTTTTTTTTCTTTTTTGCAGCTTAACGTTCAGCATGCAAACATACAGTGTGCACATTTGATTTGGAGCTTAGCGGGCTGGAGAGGGGTTTTTTTTTTCCCCCTCCCCTCCTTTTCTTTGCACTAGAATTATCCTAAATCCTGATTTAAACGACTTGCACTGCAGTTCAGACATTTTAAAATGGTTTCCCCTGCTTATGGATTCATTAACTTTAGAGATTAGTCTTATCTGTCCTGGTCCCTTGCGTCTTGGCAGTCTGAACTTTGCAGATTCTCCCATTTTACTCCTACTACAGGCATTTATTTCTATCTATATGTGTGTGTGTGTGTGTGTGTGTGTGTGTGTGTGTGTGTGTGTGTGTGTGTGTGTGTGTGTGTGTGTGTGACGACTTGTCTGCATTGGGTGTTTGTTTGTGCATCCAGACAACAGCAGAGGGGATGTCCTGTTTATCCTTCCTTTGATGATAAGAACGTGGCAATGAAAGATTGAGAGAGAGAGAAAGAGAGAGAGCGTGCAGAGGAGCTGGGAGTATTTTTGCACATCATCAGTTAAGCAGCATTCTCCAGACACCGAAGACTTAAAAATGTTTCTCTCCAATTAGGGGTAATTGCAGTGAGAGTGGAAGAAGAAGAGAGAGTTTTGAAGTCGGGAAAACCGCCGCACAGCCTTTACTTACCTCTGACCCGCTTTTACTTGTGATTGAATAATTACACACCTCGCTCCTGGTAATTGTCGCTCTCGAGCCCTTCCATGTTTTGAAGGGGGGCAGCGAAAAAACGAGGGGAGAAAACGTGGGCCGGATAATAACAGCGTGTCGGCCGCCACTGTGGTTACTTTGGTGTTTTCCTTCTTTCATGAAGCCCTGACGGGGGAGTAGCTGAGGGCCAAGCCTGGGTCGCTGGATGTGGAGTGACACTGTTCACTCTGTGTGTGTGTGTGTGTGTGTGTGTGTGTGTGTGTGTGTGTGTGTGTGTGTGTGTGTGTGTGTGTGTGTGTGTGTGTGTGTGTGTGTGTGTGTGCGCGTGTGTGTGTGTGCGCGTGTGTGTGTGTTTCCGCGATTTTGACACCAAAGGTTATATAGAAGGGACAAAGAGGCAAAGGTTGGTACTGCATGTGTGTGCACAGCCTCTGAGACAGCCGTAAATATCAGGCTCCCTAGACTGCGGTGTCTAGTCTTATTCATGTGCAAAGATGAAAGACACACACACACACACACACACACACACACACACACACACACATTCACATGCCTGATGGTTTTAGCAGAACATGGCGAGGGGGAAACGGAGCTGCTGATGACTCTGTGGGTTTCCCAGGCTCCTCCGTGTGCCTGGGTGTCTGCACAGATAGACCACAATGCAAATAGCTGGCAGGGGGTCTCCTTCTGATCCTGTAGTGCACACAGACACAGACACAGACACAGACACAGACACAGACACACACACAGACACACACACACACACACACACACACACACACACACACACACACACACACACACACACACACACACACATACATATTTCTTGTCTGCCGGAGTAATCTGCCAGTTATGGAGACAAGGATTAAAGGAAGACCAATGATCTAAAGTTGTAGTTTGGAGAAAAGCATGTGGGTGAGTGGAGTTCATATGTAGACACATGTATTACCTTAGCAAACGCAGTGTGAAATGGGAACACCTCAGCAAATACTGCCCTCTCCTTTACATTCCGATGATTCACCGAATCACTGCAACATGAAATGAAAGCCAAAGGGAAGAATGTTATTTCAGGTGCAACTGAATCGAAATCGGAATCAGACTGTGAATGACTACAGCAAAGGCTGTATGTGTGGGACTGTTCTCATGGCCTTGTTTATTTTAGGACGACACACCTTAGCCTACTTCACCTTTGCGTGTCAGTGAAGTTGTCTCAAGTTAAGGAAGAAGTTTTGCTCGGCCCTTGCCAAAACAGATTTATATGAAAAGGAATTCAAATGAAAAAGGAAAGTTAGTTAATCTGATCGCCATTTGAAATACTATATGCAGTCCATTGGCCTTTTACCATGTTTGTCTTCGGTTGTGGTTCTCATTTTGAGACTGAATCATCCGTGCTTATTGGCTAATAAAGTGACACATTCTTTATTTATGAGCTTGATGAAAATACAGGTACTTTCCAGGTAACAATGGAATGTGCAGTAACAACAATGAATACGTGACTTGCAAATCGTTTGTGCCCATACATGATCTTGTCAGCAATAACCTTACAGTAACTTAAAATTCAACAGTAAGCAGTTATATTGTGTGTTTTGTATTTCCCATTCCCAGTTGGAATGAGAGTCTTTATCAGAATGCTTGGAGGAAAGTTAATTTGCTCATTACCAGCCTGACCTAGGTCAACACCATTATTTCATTATGTTTCCTTTTCCCCATCTCCACAGACTGAGTTGAGCCAGAAGTTGCCATTATGTAGTAAGCTGTGTTTCGCCATCGGCGGCGCGCCCAAGGAGGTGGCCGCCAGCGCAACAGCCTTCTTCCTTCAAATCTACCTGCTCGACATCGCTCAGGTAATGTGAGAATGGCAAATTGTAAGTGTGTGTGTGTAATGTAATGTAACTTTATTTGAACAGGGACAGTGTACAAAAGTAACATTAACCTTGTTTAAAACAAGGAGAGATTAATTGTACCAGGTTTTAGCAAACTGCTATTTTCCACCTGTAGTCCCTGGGCAGGTAAGAACAATATACTAAATACTAATACTAAACTAAACAAGACACAATACTATCTAGACATGGGATTAAACATTAAAAGGATAACAAGATATAATGATATAAATGTGTGTGTGTGTGTGTGTGTGTGTGTGTGTGTGTGTGTGTGTGTGTGTGTGTGTGTGTGTGTGTGTGTGTGTGTGTGTGTGTGTGTGTGTGTGTGTGTGTGTGTGTGTGTGTGTGTGTGAATTAGTGGATGTGTGGGTGTTTTGCCTAATGAGAGTCCGTCCCTGTTCTGTGTTGCAGATCAATGCCTTCCAGGCCTCCATGGTGCTGTTCATTGGTAAAGCCTGGGGTGCTGTGAATGACCCTATTGTCGGATTCTTCATTACAAAGAGCAGATGGACCAAGATTGGCAGACTCATGCCCTGGTGAGATCCCTGCCCATACTTTAAAGGAAGCTCCATCTCCTGTTATTGTTTTTGCATTAGATCAAAAGCCCGGCTAGGTCCGCCTAGGCAGCCCTGACAAATTAAGATTCAAAACATCTGATTGCACAAAAAATATTTTTAATATTTCAATATATTTTAATGTCAAGATGTTGACACAAAATAAAAAATTCTGAGAAATGACAATTCTGCCCACAATTGAAAATAATTCCCAAAATTGTATTGTTTGCCTGCAATGAAGCCTTAAGGACCAGGAAAGGCGGACACTTATAACTATTATAATAGCGGACAAGATCAAATCTCATATTCCGATATTTGCCTGTTGTTCAGCTCTACTTCCGAGTTATCTAAGGACCCAATGACAATGGAATAAATGTTTGTTTATTTACTTATCTAAGCTAATAAACGTAAATGATTGTTAACACAAGGTAAGGCACTGCCATTGTCCTACAGCCAAGCTTACGTATAGAGGACTGACATTTGTGGACAGATTATGAGGCTTATTTTGGTTTGCCCCCACTCTCTCAAACGTAACTATGAACGCTACAGCATGCTAATGTTTGTGCAAAATCTTAGCAAAAATAGGCTACGTGCTCTATTTTTTTGTGCCTTTGAAGCGACTCTCTCACCTGAGGATGGAGCCTAATTAAACAAAATAAACAGCCATTGTGCTTTAATGACACTGTTCCCGGCGCTCCCTCTGGTGAGTTCTTTATGCTGAAGGCTTCAAGGGCGTGGGATTATTTTTGCTTTTGATGTAAACAACAAAAGAGAAGGAAGTTCATCAGCATTCTTTCATAATTCATCAGCCACCGTGCCACTCGGTGCCACTTGATTTATTCCATTCGTGTGACACCTGAAATGACATTTCATCCAGCTTTCTTTTTCTTTGTCGGCAAAATGTCGCTCAGTATCTCATGGCATTTAAGTGCAATTGTAATTTGTGGCTTTGTGATTGGAGGACTATTTAAAACTTATACCTCCATTTCGATTTAGTCATCCTTTTCAAAGATGATTTTTAAAAGCGGCTGTGTGCGTGTGTGAAGTATGTCTTTCGAACGCACTGGTGTGACACTTTTGTGTAATTGCACATCCATTATCTAATGCCTACTGCATTATAAACCAAAGATTACACACCAGCTGACAGTGCTGGAGAGGGACCAAGCCCGCTGTGGCCAGTCAGCAGAGCTCGATAGCAGACAGATGCTGATTGCTGTTAAATCAGCTTTGATTACCCCCGGGAAGATAAAGGTGTGTGTGTGTGTGTGTTTGTGCGTGTGTGTTCTTGCTCCTCTGCGTGAGTACTATATGTGGGTATTTCATATGGATTGTCATCGATAATCCTTGATGAGATTGCAAGACACTCCCTCACTTTCGACCCTGTTTGGAAAGTCCCCTCTGCCCATCCAGCAGGAAGTGTGTTTTCCCCCCCCCCCTCTGGCTGTCACAGCCATGGCCAGACATGAAGTGATTTGTATCTTTGCCCTGATGTCTTTAGGATGGGGACATTTGGGCTAAAATGCCTCCCCTGGGTGCTGCCCTGTTTGGTATTATGTGACTGTAGTAATGCACACTCCCACTGATAAGAGAGAACCTTGAGAAAAGTTTTTCTTTTCTTTTTTTTTCCTAGACATGGTAAATGTGATGTTACATCAGTGATTGAGGAAGTACTGATTTACTTAGGTAAAAATATACACGTTAAACCCTGCATTCATAAACTACCTAAGGAAAAATTTAATAATTAGCAGTTCCATATCAAGCTACAATGTGCCTTTCAAAGGAATCATATGATAAATCTGGGGGGGCTGTGAGATAATTGATAGGGTAAGAAAAATAAGAAAATATGTCCACAACATTTTTTTTTCTTTCTAATCTTTGCCTTTCAGTGTACAGAACTTGAGTTAACACACTTATTACCTTTACTAAACATCATATGAACCAACCAAACCAACTCTCCCCCTCCGGCTGTCTTCTCAACCCCCTGTGCTCTTTGTGCACATTATCTAATTGACATGCTGCAAGTGTCCTGACAAAGTCAGTGAGGGGAGAAATGTACGTGCCAGGCTCCTATCTATCAACCCACACTGGCTTAATTAAGACATTGGGATGGACATGTGTCAATGTGTAGTCATGCACACCAGATGTGTGAGAGAGAAAGTATGCAAGTGTGTTTTGCGCATGCTCCTTTGTCTCCTCTCGCCAGAACACACATTCATCTTGCAGGAACATTCTGACTGTCCCATTCACCGACACACTCCCCGGGGCCCTTTCAGCGCTCCCATGACCAAGCGGTCAATACTGCAGCACCAGCGTTGTCAGCCGACCTTTGTTTAAGCAAACAATCAGGAGGAGAGTGAGGTGGGCAGCCTGGACGATGCTAGAAAATGACCATTCCCGGACTCTCTCTACCTCTTTCTCCCACTTTCTCTGTTTTGAGTTCCTGGCGTAGAGCGGGCCAGAGGTCAGAGAGCCCCTGTGGGTTTTTGTCACAGTCAACCCGTTTTTCAACCATTATACTTGCTGCTGTTACAGATGTTCCAGGCTCTCCAAAACCTCACAAACAAACTCCATTTGACCTTCAGGAAAAAAATAAAAAATGTGATGGCGCATTATGTATTGGTGTTAGCGGAAGGGGTCATACTTAGTTGATCGTCCATAATCTGCCCTTTTTCACCCCTGTTTTGAAGCACACAGCTGCTCTTTTTGACCACAGTGACACATGCCAGTTGTTTACTTATGAATTAAACATGGCCCACACGCCGTATCCGTCTGAGTTCGGAGAAAAAAGCTGCACATCACAGCAGAGTCGCTTCATGCTGCGTTTGCTTGAGTGTGTGCTGAATATAGCCTATATTGGTGTATTTTGTTTTGTGCCTGTGTTTGTCTGCGTGCAGAAGGATTTTTAAATGCTATGTGGGTATGAAATATTGTGGTGTTTCCCCGCTTGCCCGTCCCACCCATGACCTATTCTTATCATACTTACAACAGCATAATCATCTAGCAGTCAGCTTAGCCTCTCTCTAATCTGCCTCAAATATGGCCTGATTTTAACACTTTGCTATGCTATGGAAATTATGCAACACACGCCGCTGTCATCCCTACCCTGGCAGCTTGACATGTTGACGATGGCCTCTCGCAGATAGCTTAGGGCAATAATTGGAGCTTGGAGCAGATTATGAGATTCAACCAATTACTTGTTTACTGTTTTTGTCAAACTTTTTGATGCCTTATTTCAATTTTGATATTTGTGCTTGCAATTGATCCAATGCCCATGACATATGTCTGTGTTTTGTAGGATGGTGGGTTGCACTCCCTTCCTGGTGGTCTCCTACTTCTACCTCTGGTTCGTCCCTCCTTTCATCAGCGGCAGGTTCATCTGGTACCTTGGCTTCTACTGCCTCTACCAGACCCTCATCACCGTAAGTATGCTGAATGCTCTTTGAGAAGTTCATTTGATGTTTAAGAAGTCTGCATGTGGCGTACTACGCGCATGCCTCAGTTAACTTCAAACGCGGCACGGGAGGCACGTCAAGTGGGATAAAGAAGATAAAAAAAGGCTCTAAGTGATGCAGCCGGTCGTCAAGGGATGGCACGTTACATAACTTTAAAGATAACAAATGCAACAAAACACTGAAAACAACAAAGTCCAAAGTGGAGATGATCACAGCCTTCTCCTGCCAGACTCTGACAGCTCCTGGTAGGATTTACGCTTTGATTTGTGCGACGTGCAGCAGATTAGAGCCCAGAGCTCTTGGATACCTCACCTCAAAGGGGAAGTGTAGTTATTTAGGTTGTCTTTTGTTATTATGGCCCAGACCATTCATCTATCTCTCACTCCTGTGCCCTGCTCTGCTCTGTTCCGGGGTAACCCATGTACCATATGCTACAGAGTGCACAGACCGCTGCAGCCACACTGCGGCGGGCTGTAATGGCAAGTCATTCTAACTACTTGATAAGTATATGGTCGCCCCTGCCAGGAACCTCTCTCTGGGTAAATGCTGGTTGCCGCTTTTAGCCTCGGTGCATTGTCTCTGGATTTGTGTTTGTGTGAAGTTTGATTGGGGAAGGCCAGCTGTTATCATTCAAGAGGGTCACAGACTGTAAACAGAGGTCAGAGTGCATTATTTCATCTGTTTATGTAATCAACTAATAGTGGGGTTTATATCACATCCATCAGCTCTCACTTACATTTGTAGTGGAGGGTTTAGCTGGTTCAATTCTATAAATGTGTACATCCAGTCAAATCCCCGTAAATGACATGCTGTAAAGAAGCACTAGCTGCAAAAAAAAACAAGAAAGAAATCCTTCCACGGCCGCATTTATTTTCGTCGTGGCTATGCATGCGTGTTTGGCCACAGTGCTGACTGAGCCCTTGTGTAAATTACAAAGTGAAGCAGGACATGGTTTCGCCTATTCTCTGGGAGAGGTGGTGAGGAGGAAGAAAACAGAGAGCTGAGGTTGGCCAACATGGAAACTGCAGAGATTGCTTTTGATACCTACAGCTTATATTTTGCATTTTTTCCATGGGAACTTGTAGATAAAAAATACTTCCAAAGATATCCTGGGTGTTCCCACTTGATTGTGAGTCAAATGTTGTTACTCAACACAGCTCTGCTGCAGCCATGCTAGCTGCTCTGTGAGCCTGTACTTAAGCACAGGGGGTGCTTGGAGTGCAATGGTAATATCAGAATTCTTACATTCTCACAATGCCAAGGCCAACCTGTTTAGCAGGTACTGTTTACCATGTTAACATCTTAGTTTGACATTAGCTAATTAGCAATCAACAGGAAGTACCAACAGTTGAAGCGGATGGCAATGCCACTATGTTTTGCAAGTATTTAGGCATAAACCAAACCAGGCCTACTGGAGGAATTAAAATTTTGACTTGATGATAGTTCAAGATGAAAGGTTAAGAGTGACCAATAAGTAACCAAAGTGATTGAAATTCATTCCAAAGGGTACATGAATGTTTGTTCCATATTTTATGTCAATCCATCCAAAACTTGTTGGCACATTTCACTCAAAACCACAAATGTCAAACTCATGGTGGCGCTAGAGAAAATCTGTGAGGGTCATAAAAGGTCATTGGGATTCATCAATACAGAAACTGTGAAAAGTCATTATCCTTCTCCAACACAGACTTTTTGACTGCTTCTGTGCCCAACTTGGATTTCCTTTCTTCTTAAGCCATGACTGTGTCCTTGTGCTCCATTGCAGTGCTTCCACGTGCCTTATTCTGCTCTCACCATGTTCCTGAGCACAGACCAGAAGGAGAGAGACTCTGCCACTGCTTACCGTAAGGTTTTCTACTACGCAAAAAGCTATTATTAATGCCTTCAGCACTGAGTTAATCTTTTTCTTTTCAGGATTTTTTATTTTTTTAAACTGTTCAGATTAAGAATGCATGATGAATCCCTTTGAAGCATTGGAACTGACAGCTGGATACTTACTCATATGTTGGCAGGTATGACAATGGAGGTGATGGGGACCCTTGTGGGCGCTGCCATCCAGGGGCAGATTGTGGCCAGCGCTCACACACTGAAGCACTGCCCGACTCACAACATGTCCGCCGGTTACCTTGGCAACAGCAGCGGGGCAGAGATCGTCCAGCGCCTGGTGCGCTCCCAGGACTACATGTCGCACTCGGTAAGTGTCACAGCGTGCCAGCCGGGCCAGCAGCCCAGGTGTGCTCCAAAGTAGGCCACAGGGTTGCTTTGAAAATAACTCGGACTGTCATCAGCGTTTTCACTTAGCTTGGAGCTGCTGATTGTGTGCTCAAGGCAGTTTGCTTTCACGAAAATTTCCTAGATTTAAAAAAACAAAAACAAAAAAAAAAACAGTGTTGAATGAAAAGATGGATTGTTAGAAATTGGGTCCACATTTGGGGCCGTCTACAGGTTCTGACATACCAGAAATGGCTTCATCTTTAACCCACGTAACCCGTGGGGATTGAAAGGAGACGCCACTGTTTGATATCTGAACCCGACATCCTGAGCCAGCTACCCTCACACGACCACAAAGGGGGTTCCTCCCTCACATCAGGCTCCAAACTGTGGCCCCCACATCGAGGGGTCTCCACAGTCTGTAAGTCATTAGGCCTATTTATATCCCACCCCGAGCATTTGAAGACACCCTAGATTCTGTACTGTGGAAATGTCAGTCTTTTCAAGGTGGCGGCACATTAGCCTTAAAGTTGGATGGGCAAAGGGAACATGATAGGACACGTCCATATCCACATTTAAGTTTGCAGAGCTGTGAATAAACACGAGCGATGTGTATCTGTCATGGGGGCTTTCTGTCAAGATTAAAGAAGCCCGAGTGCAAACTGTGCTGCGTTGGATTTTGGGTTGCGCCGCAGCTATTTGGGCTTCAAATGGTTCTTTTCCAAATGGATTTTGGGTGAACCCTATCGGGGCAACCCACTCACCACGCCAAAACCCTCTGCAGCCACCCACTGGATTCCGTGGCGGTCACTGGTGAGGGTGGCACACCGTCTGGGCAAACCGGGGTCTGGCCTTCGGAAACAGGGAGTGTTTGATGTGCTTAAATAATAATCGAGGCTGAGCCACATGGAAAAATAGCAAACAAACAGAGGTTGTTTAAGGCAGTTCCTGTCCGGGTACGGCATTAAACGGTTAGGGCTGTATTTTAGGATACAGATCTACTTGAGGTTTCTTCCTGTTTACTCTTCGTATTTGTACAGCCAAATGTGCATGGTTGGAGTTTTTCAGTTTGAACTGATGTGGAAAAGAACACAGAAAGTTGTGGGCCATCACATCATGCACTGAGGACTGTTGTGATAGGAAGAACTGGAAAGAACAAAATAAATATATACAGAATGGCGCTTGAGTAAAAACTGACACCCACTGTAACATTTTGGATGTAGGCCTATAGCATGTCAAAATGAAAGACTTACATTTTTTAGGCGTTCGAGAACATAATGAATTAAAGATTGAGGAAAGGCTCAGAATAGCCTGGGTTGTGCAGGCTCCGCTGTGTAAGAAGAGCTGGATTGATGTTTTTCTCTTGCTCTCTCTCTCTCTTTCTTTTCTTCTTTCTGCAGAAGGAGGTGTACATGATAGCTGCTGGTGTGGTAGGAGGAGTGTTTCTCATCTGCACCCTGGTGATGTTCCTTGGAGTGAAGGAGAAAGACGGTGAGAGATTTGTCTTTTGGGTCTGAGAACTATAACTTTATGAATCGTCGACGATTTTAATAATTGATTAAAAATGAATTATTAAAAGTGCCGATTTCATGCATAAAGGCCAGATAACTCACTGTCAAAACAGCTGTATGATAAAATAATGAATAATAAAAAAAAGTATATATAATATATAACTCTAACAGAAGGCTTGCATTACTTACTGCAGGTGTCGATTAAAAAAGAAATCTGTCCCTTGAGAGATACCCCAACTTTACTGAAGTGCAATACTAAAATGCTTGAGTGCCACTCTAAATAATTTATCATGGAAAATGCCAAACATTAGCTGATCTCAGCTTCTCAGAGTTCTCAGAGCATTTCCATTTTTTATACGGCATTTGTAATTTCAAAACCCTTAGATTGGATGTGGACCATTGATTAGATAAAACAAGAAACTTGAAGTCACCTCAGGCTCTGACACTCAGAACGTGTGGGTTATTTGCTGCCCTAATGAGCTATTCCACGTTTGGGAAAACATTTTGTATTCAAACAAGTGTAGTAGAGAATGAAATTAGTAACCTGGGGGTATTCATTCATTTGGGCTAATGGTCCGAGATGCATACTAGGTTGCTGCAACATTTGCAGTCCTCATTTGACTGGGCACCCCTGTGTTGCATGCTAGATATCAAATATAATCAAAAATGCCAAAGAAGTTATCTTAAATGTACTATCTCTGAATTTAGAGCAACCTAAAGTGGTTTCAGACCGAGGTGGGAATTATTGGGAATTGATATTGTCCTGCAACTTATTTTTTCTTGATGGGGGGGAAATCTTAATTCTCCTTCAGAAATGAACAGATACAGCGTTCATATGACAAGTTTGTATTTTGTTTTTAATAAAAATTCATATACCTTTCACAGCTGTGGGACAGAGCTACTGCACCATACCATACTTGCATTATTGAAGCTAAAGTCATTGGAAACACAAAATGTTCAATGTAACAAATGTTATGGACCACATTTTATAGACACAAAAAAAATAAAGTCCACTATTTAACATATTGATTATATTGTCTGTCTTGGTCAGAGAGAGGGGTTATTATTACGCCATGAATGACAGTTCTCAGTATGGCCAACAGCATCCACTGCAATGCAGGGGCAGTTCCAGGATTGCCAGTGAGCAAACCCCATCACTTTTCTCCCTTGTTGGCATGTTATTTGATATGCTGCTGCATACTCATATTCTTATTCCACTATGTAACATTTTGACAGATCCGTACGCCACGAAGACGGAGAAGGAGATCCCGTTCCATCAGGGCTTCCTCATGGTGATGAGGCACGGGCCCTACCTCATCCTAACCGCTGCGTTCCTCTTCATCACTGTCGCCATACAGGTAAAAAAAAAACGCAAAATGTATTTATAAAGCTCTTCTCAGACATGACACTCGAGCGATAACTGTAAATGGAGCCAGACCTGACAATGTGGACGAATGGCTGGCGCTCAATGCTGATTTGATTTGTTGTGGAGGAGCACTTACTATAGGCTCACAGTGTGAAGCATGTGTGTGAAGTCTCAGTTATCTCCATAGCGATACCAGCGCAGCATGTTCCTAGTATTTGTCTGCCATTTGTAGGCCGATTGCTTCAGCTTCGACACCTTGGGTTTAGGCTGTTGCACTTTTTGCACGGGGTCTGTATCTGTATATTTTCCACCCTATCATCTCAGAGAAGGTGTCATGTGAGTTTCCCTTTGAGCGGGAATACATCACACAAACACACCATCAGCAGCTTCTCCTGACACTTCATTTGGCATGCAGCGCGTCAGTGCTGAGTAGACACAACGAGGCTGACTTGAATCTGAATCTGTTTGCAGCTGGTCCAGAGCAACTTTGTCCTCTTCTGCACTTACGCCGCCGACCTGAGGGACCACTTCCAGAATATTGTGCTGACAATCCTGGTGAGTTTCTTGCACTGATTCAACTCACAGTTGTACCCACAAATAGTAGGTTTAACTTGCCTTGCTTTTTTTATTTGAAATCAAGAGAAACACAAAATACATTGACACTTCTACAGTATATAACTCCGTCATTAGTTCAAAATTGGTTCCATTTCTACAAAGTTTTCCCCCCCGTTGAACCTTTATTTGAACCACAGCCACGGCTTTAGATAAAGCAAAGATTTCCATGTGATGAACATTTCATTTAGATAAAAGAAACTTGCTTCATTCCACATTGCTGACCAACATTGCCGCACATTGCTGGTCAAACTTCATGTCATGTTCCCCAATTACTGTTGTTATTTTCAGTTTATTTTCAGACTTCACTTACCAGACTGAATCGCTTTCAAAACAAAATATCTTTACATAATGCGTCACACACTTCCTGCTTGCACCCAGGTTTCTGCAGTGATAAGCATCCCGTTGTGGCATTGGTTTCTGCAGAGGTTTGGGAAGAAGACGGCAGCCTTTTGCGGTATCACAGTAAGTATACTGTTTTTCATTTTGGTCGGCCGGAGTATAACCTTGAACCCCCCGACTATTACGCTTTGATGCCTGTGTCGCCCTTTTCGGCAAAGTTTGGAATGTGGCATCCTTGTCTTAATCACGTCACACTTGAAATACAGTATTTCATTTTGTAAATCTTTACAAAAGATGTCTTTTTTTTGTGTCTCTGTCTAGTGGATCATGCCCTTTACCATGATGCTGGTCCTCATCCCTAATGTGGTGGTGGCCTACGTCGTGGCTGTCTCCTCTGGACTCAGTGTGGCTGCCTCACTCCTGCTGCCATGGTAAGACCTCAGAGAACATCAGATCATTCTTCATTAAAGAAGGAGTGGCCCCCCTTATTCTTTTTTGTCACTTTTTATTTGAAAGTAGGGTATACATTTCTTGGTCTTGTGTCTTTATTCCCTTCTTTGTCTCGGTTGCTCCGGTTTCCGCTATCAGTATAAAAAAAAAAGAAAGCTAAAGCTGGGTAGATTGGATGTTTCCCACTGGTATTTAAAGGTGCAGTGTGTGTAATAACTTCACATCGTGGAGGAAGTTCTAGATTGCAGCTCTCCGTGTCTACCCTTCAGGTTCGGTGAATTTACAGAAGCTATTGTGGTATTTAAAGGACAAGAAGCTATATTTATTTAAGATTGCATCTTCCACCACTGTCTCAAGTCTTTCCACAATATCAAGTTATGAGGTGAAGATGCACTATTGTGAAGACACCCACTATATATAAAAACATGTAAGGCCATTAAGTCTGTCCATTCTGTGCTACTCTACAAACTTGGCGGTGCAACATGGCAGCGCACCGCTCCTATGTATAAATTGTTCATTGAAAGGTACTAAAAGAAACAACTTTTATTATCAAGCGATTACACACTGATTAACACAGACTTGGAATGGATATTCTATTCTATTTCTACCAAGTCTGTGCAAAAAAACGCCAATCAATTACCTTTACAAACGGCATCTTTAATACCAAGTCTGAGAGTCTGTCTGTGTCATCCCTATTTGGGACTGTCCAGGGCGTCTCCCTGCCATCTGTTTCACGTTTGGATCCGAAAAGAAATACGCTACTGTTCACTTTATGTCCCTTGAACATAAATGTATATCCTTACAATATTCAAAATCCATTAAGCCACTGACATTGTTTATGTACTTGAGCTCCTGCTGTATGTCTGTCTGCGCGGTGGTCGTGCTGCTCATGTCAGTTCCTTTTGATTTGATGCAAAGAGAACATTAGTGAAAACCTAATAGTGCACCAACATGCTTTTAGCGGTGACTTGGTGCCTATGTGGCCCTGTCCAGTCACTTGGGTCACATCACGGTCATGAAAATGAAGTCATTTTTATGAATTAGAGGCGGCGTTCCCCTATAAACCTTCTACCCCATCACAGAGCTAATACAACGCCAGAGGTCTTTTTCTTTTTCAGTTGTTTCTCACTCATCTCCTGTCCCCTCCCTCGAAACCCCAAATTACAGGGGGCCTCCCGTGGGGGCATGTTTATTTTGGAAGGGGCCGATTGTTTATCCTGTCTGTGGGCCGAGGCCAGCCGGCACCGCCTGCTGCTCATCATCTAATCGTGTTATTAGCTCTGTAATTTTAGCCCACCGCTTTATCAGAGCGCTATATAAGTAGAGCTCACATCAGCTGCTACCATCTTGACTGGTTATATAAGATGATTAAAGTGAGATCGTGAGGGAGGTCTTAGGCACGCATAAGCTTAACATTTCGCCATGTCTTAGATTGATGTTGAGTATTAAGGACAAATGACAAAGGGTCTCAAAATCCTCCGAAAAAAAACTAAAAACTAAACAAAAGTAATACAAAAACCACAGCTTGGTGTGCATTCATCTCATATCTGTGTGCCTTTCAGGTCTATGCTGCCTGATGTGGTGGATGACTTCAGACTGGCCAACCCCTACTCCAGAGGCCACGAAGCCATCTTCTACTCATTCTACGTCTTCTTCACCAAGTTTGCTTCAGGCATCTCCCTGGGAGTGTCCACCCTCTGCCTGGAGTAAGTCCGCATTGCTATCACACACATGTCCCATTAATATACACATCCAATGATTTTCTGCACATTACATGCACTTAGCGTGCCATGATGCCTTGCAGGAAGGCATTTTTATCCTAGCAGACCTGATGTATAATTCATTATGTGAAAGGTATCGAGTTTGCTCATTTGCTGACTTGCAACCTCGGGCTGGATGTCGATTTTTTTTCCCTGTAGCCTGCGTTTCAATGGGATTTCTTTGTGTTTGTGTGTAGATTTGCAGGGTATGACACCGGCGCCTGCAAGCAGCCTGCTCCTGTGGTGTACACCCTGAAGCTGCTGATTGGTGCCGCCCCAGTGGCCTTCATTGTTACAGGGCTAATGATCCTGCTCCTCTATCCCATCAGCGAAGATGTGCGGCTCAGGAATAGACTCTGCCTGGAGGAGTTACGGTGAGTAGAAATAATGAATGGGCACCTGAGAAAAAAACATTAACCTTTAAGTCTTTAAAAAGGGCACTCTGCTGAGTATGCACTGCAGGTTGAGTTTACTTGTGACCATTCAGCCTGAGAAAACAGTTTAATGGCTGCTATAACTGTGGAAGGAGCTTTCTAAACTTAAAAAAAATCAAAAATAATAATAATAATGACATCATCGGGGTTATTTTTCCTTTGTAATTTTCTTTTCTCCGGTTTAAAAACCTTAGACCTTAACAGAAAACCTACAAATTGTGTGTGTGTCTTTTATTTAAGTGGGCACAGCAGGGGACTATTGAAAGACACCATTGAATTGAATTATGGTAACTGTAGGATCCAGCATTTTTGGACCCCGACCCATGCAAGAGAATAAAAGTCAGGATATCTCGGCCTCTGCTGGTTGATTTGATTGAAATATAATTATTTTTATCTTGTGTGCGAGTCCCTCGACTTTATGGAAGGGGATTTCTAAATTGCTGGAGTGCATCTTTAATCCTTGACATTGTTATGGCTGGCTCGTCTCTCTGGACGATTTATGTTACACAATAGTTACAAAACAGATCAATCTGCCTTGTGAAAGAGATGTCATTAAATAAAAAAATGTAATCATGAGGATATTCACTTTAAGGACTCTATCGTTATGTTATGAGATATGTTGCGATATTTTTGGCAATTTATAATTGAAACATTAACATGTAAGAAGTCTGTATTGTATTTTGGCGGGATTGGAGGGTTGTACTCTATGAAGATAATATATTTTGCATTTGGAATCTTGAACCAAAAACAAATTTATTACTGTCAGATTAATGTGGTGAAGTACATTTGCCTCCAAAGTTTATTAGAGAAGGAAATAGAAAATACTCAAGTTAAATACAAGTACTCCATATTCCACCATTGCTTATAATGTAACCCATTATTGATGTTAATGTCTCCCACAGGAAACAAAGCATCGGCTCCAGAACAATGGAAGATTTGAATAACGTGTGATCCGATCTTGGATGGAGTGAATTCACTAAGCCACGTATTCCAGTGACACAGCTGGAAAGTTGTTCATTAGTGTATATTACACTGAAAAAAATTGTTTTAATGTAAACATTTTTGTTTATTTTCACATGTACTGTACAGTCATCTTGGATATATGAATATATAATAAGATAACCTAATTTATATAAATGAATGTATACCATTATTTGCTGTGTTTAGCTCTATAACACTGTTATTTATTAATGATATACGATTACTGAGGGCTGATGAAATGAAATTAATAAATGTTGTAGAGGCTGGTTGGTAGACTGAGTCAATATGTGTGTTGTGTTTTTGTTTGCCGATGTAAAATGAGCAATACACAAAGGAATGCACACTAGTTATGCAAATTTTATTTTCAAAATCCTACGTAAAATATTAGTTTCTTTTAACAAGATACATTTTAACAGACATTTGGTCTTGAATAGAGCTCTGAATGCTACTGTATAGCAATGACAGGGGACGTTTTGTTGACTCATGCCCCCTCTAGTGGTCAGTTGGGTTACTGAGCTTGGTAACAGAGAAAAAGTGCTTAAATTGTGTTCTGAACAACATTTATATGCTTATATATTTATATTGCAGAGTGCTGTACAAAAAATGTTGAATTACTCTTTGAACATTTGATAGAGACTATTCAGCAAAAAAGGGCCAATATGGTGATATTACGGGTAAAATCTGAAATTCATAAGCTTCATTTCCATGAGTATGAGCATCTCTGCAGTTCTACCAAATAAAGATGAAAAACGTTAACATCATGCATACGCCTCTATCAGTTATTGTAAACAGCACAATTCAAAACATGACTTGAACTTTTTGAAAATATACAAAGCTGCCTACATAGTAGAGTGGAACTACATCTGTTGTCCTGCTTAAATGTAGTACAGCAGTGCATTTTGTAAAGAATTAAATTAAAATCTTGGGTCCGTGCATTCATTTTGAACCAGCATCATGTGAACATGACATCTGAATAGGCAGCCCTTTTCGAATCACTACTGTGTTTCCAATTCGAATATATATTTTAAAAATAACTCTAGTTCTCAGTGAGTGTCTGCATGTACAGGCCAAGTTGACGCTTGACATCAGCCAAATATATCAGAGCATACAGGGATTCAAATGCATGAGTCTATACATTGAGGCACTATGTGGAGGACTCTGTGGTGGCGCTGGGGCTTTGGCCGGGGGCTGGACTGGATGGACATGAGGTCTCAGGGGTGCGTAGGTGGGTTTTCCGCTTCCCATTCCTCACTGTGAGCTCCTCTTTGGGCTTGAAGGTCAGAGGCACAAAGCCGTCTGCATCTGCCACGAGAACAATCCACAAAGGACCTGGCAAAAATAACACAAGACTGTTAACTAAGCATGCTTGTCTTAATCAAACGTGTTGAATGTTTAAAGCTATCTCTGTCGCACCGATGAGGAACTCTGAGTAATTACAACATTCGCACAAAAAGTTACGCACTGTTGCTTTAACACTTTATTTGATAAGCGAAAAAGATGAGAAAGATTCTTAATGGTCATTGTACGAACACATTGAAAACAATTCTGTCGATTGTGATAGCTATTAATTGCAGCAGCGTCTTACTTTAGGACAGTGTGAATTGTGTAGACTTGCTACATCAACACAACACTATGAAGATTAAAGAGTACTAAGCTGCTTTTGTTTAAAACCTTATAATCTGACCTCGGCTTCTAACCACCTCTAATTATAGCTCACACATGTCAACAAGAGAACAATGCTGGATTGTTTTCACTGGGATTGGACAATAAAACATAAGGTTTTTCCTCTATGATAATAATGCATTCTGAACGGGAAACTAGAAGGTTTAAATAAAAAACTAAAAGGAGTGACTACAGAGTTCGACTTTACAACCTATCCGATGACTTTCAGGTGACCTCACTAGTGAAGAACCTCACACACACAAGCTTGCTGGAAATACTCCAGAGGAGAAGATCTTCCTAAGAAAGTAACATTAAGTAATTAACCCTGTAAACCCTTTGTCCCAACATGGCTAATCTCACAGGCACTACCACGCAGAGGGTTTTACGCAGGCATCATAGAGACAGTGCTTTGTCGTTTAAGACCAACCAATTCTATGGGTTTAGTGCACTGATGGCACCAAACCTAATGTAATGAAGTGTTAAAAGCAGTGCAGAGTAGGGCTGCAACTAACAATTATTTTGATAATCGATTAATCTGTCGATTATTTTCTCGATTAATCGATTATTAATCGATTAGTGTTTTGGTCCGTAAAATGTCAGAAAATGGTGAAAAATTTTGATACATTTTCCAAAGCCCATGTTGACGTCCTCAAATGTATTGTTATGTCCAAAACACACAGATATTTCAGTTTACTGTCATAATAGGATTAAAGAAACCAGAAAATATTCACATTTGAGAAGCTGAAATCTGAGAATTTGGAAAAATGTTATTAAAAAATTACTCGAAACTATGAATCGATTATCAAAATAGTTGTCGATTACTTTAATAATCGATTAATAATCGATTTGTCGATTAATCGTTGCAGCTCTAGTGCAGAGTTAGATTAAAAGAATGAACAGTGCCTTTATTTGGGACCTTGATAGCTGCACGTACCATATATCATCTCTACAAGGGTGAGGTTGAAGAGGTCTTGGAGGGCACGCAGACACAGCTTCCCCTCACACAGCAGCACCGGCCTCCGCTCATCAATGAACACGTTTTCCGATAACTGCTTCTGCATTCGCACAAAAGGAAAAAGAAGTTAAGAAAAAAATTAATTATTCACCAATCACAAGGGAACAAAAAAAAAACAATAAACGTTTAGCTAAAAGGTACAGCTTACTCGGAACAGGTGAACAAATGAAACGATTAAGGGTATTTCAGAAGCCTTATCCTTAAAGTGAGTAGTGCAGCGGCCGATTAAATTGTTTAATCCCATCATTGAAAAGCGGCTCATCGTGATGGTCCATGCTGCAGAAAAGCTAGGGCTATCATACCTGCACTAATACACACACAAAAGAAGTAGAAATTGACATTGTACCTGACATGTGACATTGACATAGGGAGGTTCACAGGCATTTGGGTAGACAACACTCTGCTTGGCCTTCTTGCCATTCTGGGTGTGATCTCTGAGTTCCGTCATGCACTGCTGTACGTCTGTGAAACGTGCAAAGAGCCTGTCCATGTTTTGCCCCAGCTGGTCAAGGGCGAGCTCCTTGCTGGCGGCGGCGGCGGTGCTCGATGCCTTCTCGGCCATGGGCAGCGTGGACGTCTCGTGTGTGAAGTGAAGCTTGTCTGACGGCAGGTCAAAGCGCGGAGAGCCCGGCCGGCTGCTGCTGGTACAGTCTCGAGCCCCGGCATGGCCCCCCACCGTCAGACTGGCCCTGCGGTTGACGTGCTGGTCCATGTCGTAATTCTCCACCGTGACGGAGGAGGCGCTGGATGTCGCCCTGTCGGGGTAAGAGAAGAAGTCCACGGAGCTGCTCGGGACAGGGCTGACCTCGCCGCTCCTCACCTCCTCCACCAGCTTCCTGCGCCTGTTGCCCGGCGACACAACCACTCCCCCTCCGGGCAACATCAACTCTTTAATCCCCAGGTGCTGCTGCTGCTGCTCCCCGTCGACATTGGACAGCTGCTCAGAGTGCCTCCTAATCCTGTTGCAGAAATTAGAAGGAGAAGGAGAGGAAGAGGACTCTTGGTAGTGAGCAGAGGGGGATGGCGGACTGGTAGGACTCTCTCCGTCGTCGCACATCAACTGCTTGGCGATGAGACGGAGAACGTATTTATCCATGTTGGAGGACGGAAGGAAGGCCGGGTCGTTGGACTTCTGCCTGCCCACCATCAACAGCAGCGTCTTGTCGTCGAGGAAGCAGCATCCTTTGGGCCTCTCGCTGGAGTGCAGGGAGATCTGCTGAATGTTTGGCATGGCCGAGGCCGTGATGCAGTACACAAGCACCATGTTGCAGGTGTTGGAGGCCACGGCCACCGTGGAGCCACGTGGGTCGAACGCCACAATATCCGGCACTAAAATCCCAGGGATACTGACTTTGCGGGTGGTGGTGACTTTGCGCTCGTAGGTAACCAGGATGAGGTGTGAGGAGTCCTGGCCCGAGCCGGTGGCGTTGTCACGGCGACGCAGGTGAACCAGGGGGCTGGGGTCGGAGCGCCGGTGCCTGGACAACAGGTGTGTGAGGTCCACGGGGCCCGGGCTGGGGAGGCAGGACCTGTCTGAATCAACAGATCTCCTCCTGGACTCCAACAGGCCGGGTTCTTCTGAAGCCTCCTCGGGCACGTCGAAGGCCATGCCCGCGTTTAACCCGCAGATTTTATCCAGGGGCAGCTCCGTTGCCACAGCAACCTGAGCTTCCCCCGTGGCCTCGATGGCGCAGATGGAGCCGCCCACATCGAAGATGGGGCAGAAGGAGCACACCAGCAGAGACTTCTGGATGTCGTTCCAGATGTACGAGTGAAGAGAGCTGCCTATGGCCACCACCAGGCGCGTGCCATCCTTAGTCCAGCACGCACTGTGGATAAGTCCGCTACATCTGAAGTCTGCTCTGGTTCTCCTGTTGTCCACCCGGACGGAGAAGAGCACAGACAGGTCCCTCTTGGTCAGCACGGCCAGAACGTCCGTCTTGGGATGCCACACGCACCCTTGGGAGAGCAAGGGGAAAGGCTCGCTCACCTCGCAGGTCTGAGTGCACAGCAGCTTGTTGTGCTCGAGGGCACTGATTTGCAGCTGCCACACGGTGATGTGCTTCTTGTGCTGAACGGCCAGCAGGGCGGGGGTGTCCGGGCAGCAGAGCAGGCCCCAGGAGAGCCCGAGGACATGCTCAAACTGCCCGATGACATTGGTGTCCCCGAATTTCACCACGCCGTTCATGAAGTAGAGAGATGTGAGGCAGACCTGCTTGCCGTCGGTCCAGGCTATCCCGTGCACAGGGTGGATGGCTTGGTGGAGGGTGTTGAGACCGGTCCGGAGCAGCTTTGCCTTACCAAGATCCATCCTGGCAGGTGAGAAGAGCGAGACTTGTCCAGAAACAGGAAAAGGAGAAAAAATGTAACTCAGAAAGGGAACATTTATGACAGAGACCTGTTGTGACTGATCCGAATGGGTCGTGCACAGGAGCAGCTAGTGCTACCTGCGCAGATTAAGAATAGCAAAAGCCTCTCCCGTGTCTCCTTTCAAGTACATGCCTTAATCCCTGAGCTGCTTACGCCTCCGTGACCCCAACAACACCCAGGTTATGACATCAGGGATTTGACAATACTATGTGTTGTTGAGTAGGAGTGTCTCCTCACAACATGTATGCTCTTTGATCCTGTGAATCTATCATGATCACTTTGGGCAAACTAGGTCGTTGCTGTATCAAATAGAGATTGGTATCCTCAACAAATGTGAGATGTCAAAAGAAAAGAGTAAGACAAATAAAATATATTTTAAATAAATTAAAAATAATTCACAATGTACAACTGCAGCACAATAACCTACGTGTTTCAGAATAGGCCTGCAGAAAACTGTATGGAAAGCAAATGGTAATACTAGTTTACTGTGACTGGTTTACATTAAATTAGGTTATTAATATGTATTCTCTAAAGCCACCATTGTGAGATGCAGACGTTTTCCTATTCATATTAACTGGAAAACATATGCGAGGTTATTTAGTAAACCTTCATAAAAGCAAGGAACCTTTGAACTATAGCATACACAAACATGTAAATATGGTCTACGATACCTTATTAAAAAACCAGCATGGTATTTTTAGTCCGTGTGGTATCTTTATAGGTCCATGGTGTGAAACAATGAAAGTGGGTTCTCCACCTATTATTATTTGCCCGAAATGTGTCTCGAGCGTTTATTTCTAACTGACTCGGAAGCAAAACGCACCGTCATTTCCGGGTGCACCTTGGGATATGTAGTTGAATTATAATAATCTTGTTTATGTTTGTTTGCCCGCTCGAGGGCGCTGCGTGTCTGAATGTAGAATGCTTGGCAATGTCAGATAACTAAAACAAGCAAATATTTATTTTATAAAGAAAGAGGAAGAGGCTATGGCAAAAAAGTAATATTTAAACTACCTTGAAACGACAAATTGGTTAATTTCAAAAGCCGCTAACCGTTGTGTTGTGCAATTATTTGACGAAGCTGAAGACGACGTACGCGGTGTAGTTGAAGATCTCGACGCTGTCTCGCTGCCAACTGGAAAATATCTTGGCTGCCTCGCGGTTGTCTGTAGCTGCGGGTAGTGGTCGGTGAATGCATGGTTTCCACCGCTATAGCCCGACTAGTAGCTGCAAAACGGATAACACTGGCTGTCCAAACGGCTTTTTAGGCTGCATGTTTGAGAATTTATCTTTGAAGTAGCACAACGATGGGCGTGGAAGTCGAAACAATATCTCCCGGGGATGGTAAGTTGATTTATCCGCTTGTGTGCGCCTTGATGCGGGAGTAGTGGTTGTGGGGGGGCTTGGTAGTTTCCCGGAATGTCGTGTAAATCTTGTTACATATCAACATAATTATTATAAAATGTCAGCTTGTGTAATGCAGGACGTAAGCTATTTGGTTTATTCGCAAGATCGCTAGCAAATTATAATAGTAGGCCTATTCGGGATATGAAAGCCCACATTTTGTTGTGTTATCTATCATCATAACTATCGCCTGCACGGTGCCTTTTTTAGAACTCTCCCTGCATAGTTCAACTTCTGACAGGTTAAACCCGCAAGTCTCCATAAATTGAGAATGTGCCCACAAGGCTAACAGATTTGGCAAACAAATAACGGGTACGGTCAAGGAGACCGAAGACTCCCCTAGGCTTTTTTCTCTCTGTTCAACGTATTAATAACCTAATTGAAGGCATGTGATAGCCCGTTGGATTAAGAAGCCCTCCAAGTTTAAATTTCAACATAAGGTATAAAAACAAACTTACACATATCTCACATACTGAAGGTATGACATTCCTGTCAGGAACACCTCACCAGGTTGAACCCAGTCATTGTTAATCTAGGAGATTTGCCTGGCAGCATGGGAAAAGAGGTGTCCCTAACACACAATAACACTTGTTTTCTTCTTCTTCTGTACAGGAAGGACATTTCCAAAGAAGGGCCAGACATGTGTTGTTCATTACATAGGTAATACACTTTTTCTTTGCTTTTGACGATCCCAAAACCAGATGTCTTTACTGTTTGAGAGGAAATGTGTGTGTGTGTGTGTGTGTGTGTGTGTGTGTGTGTGTGTGTGTGTGTGTGTGTGTGTGTGTGTGTGTGTGTGTGTGTGTGTGTGTGTGTGTGTGTGTGTGTGTGTGTGTGTGTGTGAGTGACTGTGAGTGTGTGTTTGTGTGTGTGTGTGTGATGCTGCTTGCCCATGTGTACACGATGTCTGTGTGTTGCTTACGGTTTCAGAGATGGGGTGGAGCTGCCACACCCAGAAAAGAAAAACTGATTTTGTTCTTGTTTTGATAGAGAAATTGAGTCTCTTGTGGTGTCAATGCCATCCTAGATACTGGTGTGTCTTGCACCTAGCACTACAGGACAATCATGTGAGCACACAAACACGTGCTTTCGTTTTCGGATGGTGAAGTAAGACGCTGAGGAAATAAATTTGGGTTATTGGTTGCCCCGGGGTTGACAGTCCAGACAACTAGGTCAGACAGAAAGTAAACAAAGCCTGGTTCACATGTCATCAGACTGTCTGAGTATCACAGCCTTATTACGTGGCTATAAAAGGAATTGCACACTCGTGGCATTGGCTCTGTGGCAAACCAGTTTGATTCAGCTTCTGTATTAATGAATCATGCTCAGCACAAGAAGCTGCTCTAGACTGGAGTCTGCCATAGTGACGTTTCTGTAGGCCACTAGGCCTTTTTCTTCCTTCTACCATTTTTTATTATAAATGATATTGCCGATTTGTTTAAGTCTCCCCCATCACTCTTTTTCGCCTTTTTCTTTTCTACTCACAGGCTGTGCCAATAAGCTCTTTGTTTTTTTGGCAGCGGTGGCGGCAAGTAAAATGCAGAGATAAGCCAAAGCCATGGAGCCTTGATCTTGCAGCACAAAAAGAGCTATTATTGTTATTGTACGACCAGGCGAAATGCCTTTTTTTCTTGCAGTAGGTAGATTAGGAGAATGCCCTGGTATTTAAGGGCAGAGCCTTGCACCGTGTGAAAATACGACCTCAGTGTTCAACACGAGCCAGGAGGTTGGATGAAAAATTGTGTTTCTTTAGAGAAAATTAGATTTTGTATTGTATTTATTAGTATTACATGAACAGTTTCTATCTCACACTAAGGCAGGTGTGACTGTGCACCTGTAAACAAGTAACTGTAAAGAGGTAGATCTTGTTTTGTGTCATTCAAGAGGCATAATGTCTCAACCCAGATTAATAAATGTTCTCTTTTGGTTATTCATTTTATATATTTGGTAATATATTTGGTTAGTTGAGTCTGCCAATGTGGATTAGTTATCCAGCAATCTGCACGGTAGCTAAACTAATGAAGATTTAAGATTACACACTTACTTCTCAAGTCAGTACGCTGTAGTAAAGACAGATACTAGCCTTACCCCTGTTTGTTTTAGGTTGACTCTCAAAAACAAGATTAGGCTGATCTGATTAAGAGATAGCATTGGTACTGTAGGTTATAGCTGTAGATTTGGGACTTAAAGCATGTCCAAGTCAACCAGCAGGTTGTTGGTGCAAAGCCACAGACTGCACCCTGCACTGCACTCTGCACTGGTGTTAGCTTTCCGGAGTGATTTGCCAAATACATAATGGGATTTGAAAGCACTCTGTTCTGTTTGTAGCATTTAACATCATGGGGGGAGCCTCATTTTCACAGAAACTCACTCCCACGCTCACACTGCAATGCCTTTTTGATCCTCACTTTCACCTCTGGGATTTTAAACATCCAGAGAAACACATGCACGCTCGCACGCACGCACGCACACACACACACACACACACGCACACACAAACACGCACGCACGCACATTCACCCACCAGCGCACTCAGACACACAGATATGTGAGAGAACCCCTCTGACTCTGGTTGAGAATGGTGGTTGCTCAAATTAGTCCTCATCGCCACGAGGCCGCCGAGGGCTCTGGCTTCGTTATAGTGGCAGGGAAAAAATGATTAGCAAAGTTGCTCCCTTTCGCACACACATCCTCGTTTCGGGTCATGCGAGTCTATTCACTGAGCTGCTGCTCTATCGGCAGCACATCAGGACAGACTGGAAGGCTGGAGTGGGTCAAGTCGGCCCACAAAGTGTAATCTAGTTCACTGGGCTTGCCACACACACACACACACACACACACACACACACACACACACACACACACACACACACACACACACACACACACACACACACACACACACACACACACACACTCTGAGCTGCACCCTGCCCAGTGACGAATGTGTATGTCTGGCCAAAAGCTTGAAAAAGCCACTGGTAAATTGGGCCATTATCGTTGCGAGCAGGCCGAGCCTGCAATCACATGCTCCATTCTCTGTGCGCCAGGCAAGGAAATGGAGGCAGGTCTGATATCAGTCAATATGAAGAAAACAACAGCAGCCTATGGGTTTCCATGAATGATGCAGTTTGACTCTGGACTACAATATAAAGCAGACATGTGGGTCTCAGCTGACAGGACGCCTGAGCTTGGGGAGCAGTAGGCTTACTGGATATGATGTCATGCCTAAATGTGGACGTCATTCCTTACCATGTTTGAGCTCCAGACTTCACCATGAAACGTGCTGGAGTGGAGACCCAACAGTCTTGGTCGCCGGACACCGAAATAGATAGAGACTTAAGAAAGGGGTTTGCAGGGTGGGGGATGGCCAACTCTCCTGCCAAGGGAGAATGTTGTGATCGGATGCCAAGTGAAGTCTTCAATCCCAATATTGCAAAGTTAAACCTCCTAATGGAACTTTTAGATGTTTATGAAACAGTGTCATATTTCCCCTGATGATCATACATTACCTGTTACTATAAACGAGACCATCAGTGAAAACCACGCTATTTTTATGCTATTATTTGCCTTTGCTCGGGGATGACTTTTTCCCTTGGGGAACTTATGAAACAATTTACGACAGGCAGACCGGAAAAGCCTGTGTTTATGAATGGTACTAAATTAAAGTTTATTTTGCTTCAGCATTGTCATTATTTACCAGTATTAATGACAGCCTGGTAACATATACATAGTAATTACATTACCTCATTGCGAGTCGCATCTGAAGTCTCTCTTCATTGACATATTCACTCGCTTCTTAAACCAATGTATGCCCCAGGTAAAAAAGTAATATACTTTAAAGTACTAAAAATGTACTTAATTTTTTGAAAGTACATTTCTAGCACATTTTCACTTTATGTGTTAAAATAAAGTAAACCAAAAATATATTATAAATGTATTAATTACAAATATATTATTTCCTCAGTAGTACTTTAGTTTACTTAGATAAAGTACACTATTTATTAATTCATATTAAGTATATTCATATAAAATATACCAACACTGAAATATATATAAGTGTTTGATTAGTATATTTATTTAAAATGTACTTTGAATGTGTTAAATATAAGTTTAATGTCAGTGTATTTGCATCTACTTTTATCAAGTGCACTTTTAGCACCCTTTCAATAAGTTCACTTTTATAACACTTTTTTTCATATCATTGTTAGCACAGCAGTGTTAAAGTGCACTTAAAATAAGTATATTAATAATTGAATACTACTTCAGTGGTAAATTAGTGTATTCTTCATAAGTACACTATAAACCAGAACAAATTCATCAGTATGTAGCCATCCCAGGCGAAAAAAACGTATACTTTAACATACTAAATTTAAGCACACTTAGTGTACTTCATAAGCACAACATTATTATACTCAAAGTGTGTTATTTTCGAGTACTAAAAACGTACTTAGTATACTAATGATATATCATTATTGCTACTTAAGATATACTAAAATACATCTTAGTGTACTTGACTGTACTATTTTGAGACACCATTAAGATTAACTTAAATATACTTAAGTACACTTTTCTCTACTAATACTGTACTTATTTATAATGTTCTTAAGTTCGATTTAAAGTATACTTAAATCCACTTTTCAGATTACTATTAATACATTTAGAATATACTGGAAATGTATTTCTAATTTAATCTGAACAGCAACAACAGAGCACCTTTCAATTGACCATGTGCTTTTATTTAATGCAGCAGTCACCAGTATTTCTAATAAAAAAACAGTACAACCTTGTGTATTTCTTATCATCACATGGAAAGTATTCTAAAGCTTGGATTGTTTCACTTACATTTGACAGCAATCAGAAAACATATTAGACTTATGAACATATTAAGATGTGTAGATAACAGGAAATTTACTTTGCTGCTTTACAGAAAAATGAATCTTTGATTAATGCACAAGTGCTTCAGTCTTCTTATCAGAAGTGGGATTTTTGAAGCATATTTGTCTTATATATTTTAAGTATATTTTTATTAAAGCATATTAATTCATTTAAACTTCATTATACTATACTGTAGGTATAATCCGAGCAGGTGTAGTTTCACAAAGTGCACTCCTATTTTATAAATTTAAATATATATATATATATTATACATCTCAGACTATACTAATGTAACTTTTAATAAAAAAAATCTGATTTTTTTGTACTTATAAAATGTATATTAGCAATGTAAATTATAGTGTAGGCCTACTTATTACAACAACAACAAAAACATCTCAATAGTTCATTACAACACTATACCAAATAGGCCAATTTTTTTAAACGTACCCCCTTTAATCTAACGTGTAAACATTGTTTTAAATGGCTTTAGCTTTACATGTAGGTTCTGTTCTGAATGAATAGCAGCGGTGCACTTCCACAGGTGACATGGTGACTCTTCACCTCACCGAACCAAAAAAAAACAGCCAGTCATCGCAGTGCATTTAATTCGACCAATCACAGTCCACGTTTCCGAATCAAATGTGCATACTGGCCAATCGGGGGCCAGTCACCGAGTCACGTGACACACAAGGTTTGCTTTGCTTTATGCTTCGGACATCGGCAGGTGGACTGCTCAGAAATAATAAAAGGGGAACAAAGAAGAACGGAATATCAGTCAGCTCTGTTCAGCAACCGTGATGAACTTCACCGTGATTCATGGCCGAATCCGACATGGAAAAACAAAAATACTGCCAGCCAAACTACTTCTTCTTGAAGGTAAGTTTTTCGGCAGACAACACAGTTGCATCCCCTGAGTTTATAAAATATTTTGCAAGCTGGATAATGTTGGTGTGGAATTCTAACCGTTAGCAACAACGTTATAGCATACTAAATGTCTAAGCTCAGCTAGCAAGGCAGGCACACATGTCCACATTGTGAAATAACCCAGTAACAACATTTTAGAATACATTCATCACTGAAATAACAAATTCTCAATTCATCCACAACTTTCCATTATATTCTAGTAAGAAAAAAAAAATAGGTTTTTAAATAGTGAGTGCATATTTAATCATGCACATTACAGTTAACCATAGGTTTTTACAGGTTTAGCTATATAGCATGGATGAACAAGAGGATCAAAATGGAAACCGAAAAGATGACAATTAAAGCCTTTTTTGCTAACTATATTTAATTTTTGTCCCTTTCAAAGACACCGCGAAGAAGAAGTTTCCAAACAACACTGCCGGAAGTGCAAGCCCTCATTTGCAGAAGAATTTGCTGACCAGGCCTACTCAAAGGAAACCACTCCACTGGAAAGATGAAGATGGGAGAATGTAATGTTTAATTTCAGTTTGTGTTTTAGTTTGCGAAAAAAGCATTTTATTATTGTGCAGGACATTTCAATGCGGAGCATGCCTCTAAGATAATCATTCTTGTTGTGCTTTATATAATGGGATATTAATTTCTGTACATTTTGCTTCTTTAAATATGCTCTGCCATACCAGAATATTTGCATTTAATTTTGGTCAAGATATAATACTGTACTTGCTTTGTACTCTTGCCTCCACCCCTCCCTTACCCGCCACACTGCAACTCTCTCCTCCTCGGACTACCTCACAAATCCCTCCATAAACTTCAACTGGTTCAGAATTCAGTTTCCATTATCATAACTCGAACCCCCTCCATCCACCACATCACTGGCTCCCGGTCCAGATCCCTATCCAATTCAAAATCCTACTGAATACATACAAGGCCATCCCCATATTTGTCTGATCTCCTCCAGATTCCCACTGGCTCCCATTCTCTCAGATCATCTTCCTCTAAACACCTGTCTGTCCACTCCGCCCGTCTCACCTCCACGGGGACTACCACCCCAATTCAGAAACATTGGTTCATTCCCCCATTTCAAGTTTAATTTCTATTTCCTTTTCGTTATTGTTTTTTAGTTAACTTGTTAAAGAGTATGACTAAAAAGAATTCTCTGGGGTCAGATGATCCAAATTTGAATAAAAATGTTACGATGAAGAGAAACTGTTTGAAAATGTTGTTTAAGAAGTTGTTAATGTATTTAAATGTACTTTATTATGCACATTTTCCCTGTAATGCCGTGCATGTTAAAAATAAACTTTTTTTCTACCTCAAGTATGTTCTAAATATGTTTTATGTTTACTTAAAAGTAATTTGAAATTCAAATTAATTATAGAAAAAATGTACTTTCTGTGTACTGTTGAAGTGTACTTTAATGAAATACATCTAGTATACTTTCTGCACACATAATTAGTGTACTCACAGTATATTATTTTCAATGTGCTAACAATATACTTAGTATACTAATGATATATCCTGAGTGCTACTTTAGACATACTAAAGTACAACTTAGTGTACTTATCTGTACTATTTTGAGACAAGATTAAGATGAACTATAATATGCTTAAGTAGAACTTTTTAATTTTTATTTATGTTTTGTAAATATATTTAAAATACAATGGCAATACATAAAGATTAAATTAGAAATACATTTCCAGTATATTCTGAATGTATTAATAGTAATCTGAAAAGTGGATTTAAGTGTAATTTAAATCGAACTAAAGAACATTATAAATAAGTACAGTATTAGTAGAGAAAAGTGTACTTAAGTATATTTAAGTTAATCTTAAGTGTCTCCCAAAATAGTATAGTCAAGTACACTAAGATGTATTTTAGTATATCTTAAGTAGCAATAATGATATATCATTAGTATACTAAGTACGTTTTTAGTACTTGAAAATAACACAATTTTTAGTACAATAATTTTGTGCTTATGAAGTACACTAAGTGTGCTTAAATTTAGTATGTTAAAGTATACGTTTTTTTCGCCTGGGATGGCTACATACTGATGAATTTGTTCTGGTTTATAGTGTACTTATGAAGAATACACTAATTTACCACTGAAGTAGTATTCAATTATTAATATACTTATTTTAAGTGCACTTTAACACTGCTGTGCTAACAATGATATGAAAAAAAGTGTTATAAAAGTGAACTTATTGAAAGGGTGCTAAAAGTGCACTTGATAAAAGTAGATGCAAATACACTATGTTAAAGTATACTTTTTTTTCGCCTGGGATGCACCGCTGGGCACACGCTTGGGCGCCGAAGTCGTAAAACAGTACCCCTTTTATCCCAGCCGTAATCAACTGAAACTCAAAGTTCCTCGTAGCTACTTCATAGAGAGAAAAAATGTTGACAAAAAAAAAGTTTGCTTATGCTGAATATGCAGCCTTCCAGGTGTCTCGGTTGGGGAACACCACATAGTTCAATATTAAGTCGTCATTGTGTTTGACAGGACACTGCTTGCGCTTGTATTCGGATACAGAGCAGGCAGAATACCTTCTTGCAGCGCCAAGAAGGGAAAGAGATATGAGAAGAAATATGATAGCGTCGTTATAGCACCACAATATGATGAGTATCAGCAAAGCTACTGGTCCACTAGAGAACAACGCATTTAGAATAGATTGCTGTTTGTTTGGCATGTGTAATGATAGCATTAATACATTTGCTTTGGTTCCATTGCCGAGGATCATTTTAAGGCTATCCATGCTCCAGCAACCAATTAGCTGTTTATTGTGTCTGGTGAGAAATGAGAATATCCCCAATTACACAGCGTCCTACCCCTGGTTTGTCACACTTGACATATCAATGAAGCATGAGAAAGATTTGATTCATTGAGACGAGTGTGCTTGCAGCTGTGGAACGCTTCAACACATTTAAGTTTGCCTTAGACAGATAGTTTTACACGCGTCTCATTTCATCTACGCTTGGGTTGAGGGGGTTGTTGTGCTGGCAGCCGTCCTAGACAGGAGGGGGTGGGGGTAGGAGGGGGGAGACAGGATACAGTAGACGGAGTAAAAATAACCCCACCCCTGTGCGCCACGGCTTTTTACAGAACCAGCCAGAGCACTAGCACTGAGCCAAAGCATGGGGGGGGGGGGGGGGGGGGGGGGCGTCTGGGAGCCAGCGCCTCAGGAAGAGACGAGGGCCTGCTTTATTTGTGCAGAGACCCCACCCATGCTTAGTCGCTCAAAGCGTGATAACCAAGCACTGATACAAGTGGGGCGGGCTAGAAGTTTTGGGACGTTGCTTTTGCAGCCAGATGCAGCCTGGGTCAAACATTTATGCACCTGTTTAGCCTATAGCTCCCTTTATGCATGTTGTCAGAGAAATATAAAGGCAGCCTAGTACATTACATAGACGATGACATACAGTGAGCAATGTTAATTCAAAGGTATAACATAGGATTTTCATTGTCCAAACAACCCTTTATATTTCTCACAGTGCCATTACCAAGGTCCTCTTTTCAGCCACTGTCTAGAACGTTCCGTCTAAGACCGTTCATCTTTAAGCCCTGCCTTCCAAAAAGCCCAGTCCGCTCTGATTAGCCCTGAATCTAACTGCCAGATGATACAGGGGTGTCGAGTGGTTGGCTTATCACAGGTGGAGATAGTGTGAAGTAAGTTGGTTTATCCCTTTATGATGTCATAAAGGGAGATAAATCTGACTGGGATTTTTGAAGCCAGGCGTTCATGTGGCAAAATAGGACATTAGATAACGTTCTTTTTTTCCAGTGCATTTTGCACAATAGGTGACCTTTAAATACCATGGTTTAATGTACTTGGTTATCCATCTCTCTCTTTAGAAGAATGCTGCTTTCTAGTTTTTTCCATCTGAAACCAGGAGCAGGTGGTGTTGTCTCATTGTTATGTTTTTCCTCCAACTAGCTTTGGCCAGTTGCCAGTCAGTGTGTACCTTTCTGCCTGTGCTGGCTGCTGCTGCTGCCTCCTCCAATACCACTGGAGTTGTTAGCTGCTCCTTTTAGCATAACATAGAGAGAAGTCTTTCCTAATAGAGTGTCAAGTTTAAGGTGTAAAATACCTTCTTCCTACGTCAGCAGTCCGTGAGCAGACTCGCCAACCAACCACTAGAACTCAGTAGTCCAACCGCCAGGATACGATCTGTCATTGACTTCCCAACTGTGAACATTGCCAATTGGTGTTTCCTTGCAAGTCGCTGACACCGCTGCCAGGAAAAGGAATTTGCTTTCCTGCAGTTGATACCAGAAGGTTTTGCCTCACTGCTACTCCAATGCCCTCTAGCAGGTGGCATTCACCGCGGTGCATGCACTTGACGACTCCATGGTTGGACCGAGCCCAGGCCACCGATATCTAGACTAGGGTGACTTTTGGAAATGTTGAACCTACTAAGTTCAGGGGTACAGTACCGGCATTAATGTTACCAGATGAGCCTAACAAACACCATCAGATAACTTCAGTATGCACTATGCACACAACTCTAAATGCAAACTATTCAAATTTATCTAATTACTATAGATAAAAAGATAAATCCAAAATGCAAGGGGGAAGGATATCACTTACTTAATCCAACTTTGACCTCTTGCAAGACTATGAACTTCAGTTCAAAACTTCATAATTCATACTAAGGGCGAGGGATGTGGATATGATCTTCATTGATGGTATTAGGTCATTTCAAATCACAATGTTGTCCATTGTCATTATAGAGTAAATATTCTGGATACTCAATTAAGTAGCAATTTATAGATAAAATAACCAGAAATAACCTCAATACAACTACCATCATAGTATTAAGTGGGTAATAAGCTTTAAGTTTATATAAGTTAGTTATTTATTATTGATATTGCTTGATCCACAAACATACACAGAAAATTGTTGTTGACTTCCTCTCTTAGACATCAATCGGGTCGGAAAGTTCTCATGGGCTGTCAGGATAACGGCAATTATTCAGATGGCAGCTTCTTAGCTGATGCTAGGAAGTCTTTATGCCTTTAGCAGTGTTTAATAGCCCCAACGCTACCATCATGTCTGAGTGGTGGGTCAGTTTCCTGAAGGAGCACAGTCCTGCACTGCTCCGCCTTTTGTTACCCATTTCTCCCTGTGGTCTAGATACAGGCAAGCAGTGGCCTAGTTAATTTCAAAAATAATCCACTAAACCAGGCCAATGCTTTCCTGATTCACATTCCCTTTGTTCATTTGGGTAATTGAAACAGACCCAAGATCCTGATAAGACGCCCCGCCAGAATGTTTCCCCCCCGACTGGAGCCAGCTTTGCTTTATAGCTTTAATCTTAAAATGCCTCATTCCAAAACATTAGCCTGCTGAGGAAAGGGCGTGCATTGATCTGGCATCACATGATAAAAGGCCGATAATGAGTTAAGGCCAGACACAGAAAGACTAGTCACAAGAGCAGTTAGCTACGCAGATGTGAAAAACAGCTATTAAAAAATGATCACGCACTTAGTCTTTATCAAGAGTACCAAAATCAGATGTTGTGTGGTGCCCTGACCAAATGCTTCCCTGTTCTTGAATTCTTTCCCATTTGTCATTGGCAGGTATGCTGCAGAACGGGAAGAAGTTTGACTCTTCTCGAGACAGAAACAAGCCCTTTAAGTTCAAGATCGGACGGATGGAGGTCATCAAAGGCTGGGACGAAGGAGTAGCACAGGTGAGGGGAGAGATAGGGCAGCGCTTCTTTGTCACTGTCCCCAGATGCGTTGAATGGCTCATTACATTACTACACTACATTCAACCAGCTTGAATGTAGCTGGAAGTTCAAAGGCAAAAACAACAACAACAACATATGCACATTTATATTTCAAAAACAAAATAAAGTAAGTGTTGGCTAATGGCTTTTATGTTTCTGTAGGTTTTTTGTAATTGCTATGTGTTGTTCTTTTTTTTATACTTAACTGAAACCAACAGGTTACAGTAGAGACAAGAAGGTTTTGTCAACCCTAAGGAAGAAGTTGACTTTATTCATTGCCTTAGATATGAAAATCCCCAAGTTTCCAAGCTGATTAGACTACTGCTCGGCTTGAAGTTGAATGGAGCCTTGTTGGCAGTTATATGAGGTCACCATTTGCCATGGACTGATGAGAATACCAATACTAATAGCTACTACTAGCCAGCCACAGAAGGCATTTTGTTACAGAAGGTAAAGCAGTGGTGTGAATAAAATAGTAATTCCATTTAGTTGCTTTTAGTTTAGATTCTGTGTTTTGGCTTACTGGGATACTTGAATAAAACAGCAGTCACCATTAATGTTATCAGTAACACCTTAGATTGTCTGTTGGTTTGTAGCGCTTTAAAACGACATGAAAAGAGGCATCAGCAGGCAACTCACTTCTGTTTTTCCTTTTCTCCTGTGCTTCAGATGAGCCTGGGCCAGCGGGCAAAAATCACCTGCACACCAGATATGGCTTATGGAACGACAGGCCACCCCGGGGTCATCCCACCTAACGCCACGCTTATATTCGATGTGGAACTGCTCAAGATGGAGTGATGCCCGAGGTTGAAGACGAAAGGTTGAAAGTTTAATGAGTCTGCGTTCGCCACAACCTTGTTCCCTGCAGGGAGACCATACTAGGCTGCTGCCTCCCGCCATTCACCTGAACTCCTTCATTCATTTCTACAGTCTTCTTTAGTTCAATATTTAAACGTAGCTACTGCTGCTTTGTTGCCAACTGTTCATAATAGATGCTGCAAGAACGTTTTTACATCATGCAAGACTTTTTCCACACACACACACACACACACACACACACACACACACACACACACACACACACACACACACTAGTTTGTTAGTCAGAGATGCCGTTTTGTTTCAATTCATTTCAAGGTGTACATTTTGTTGAACCATCGGGAAATAGTAGTGATTAAAAAGCAGTACCACAATGCAATCAAATCATATACTGCCTTACAGTTTCAACAACAGAGGAAGGGTACATATGTTGAAAGTACATAACTTGCCTTGTATCTTTACTGGGCATTATGTATACCACTGTCTGCATTGCCACTTTGATAAAGGTTTGTCCTGCTGAATGCTCTGAATGATATTGCTATGTTTACTATATTTTATATCCCTCATAAACACTTTGTGTACAAGTGTACCCTATCCAATCTAACCCAATCCAATACTGTATAGAACTCTATACGAGCCATTGCTACTATGACAGTTTATCGACCAACTCTTGAATAAAAATGGCATGTACTGTGTTGAGAAATACACGTGTCCCGTGTTTGATTTGTGAGTGATACAATGATAATAGAATAGCACAATAAGTGATGGCCTCACACTGCATACCTGACATGGTCTACTGCAGCAACAGTGCGACCTAGTGGCACATTATTTCAAATGTAGCCTTATATATAACCATGGTGGAGTCACAATTCATAGTGTAGGCCTACTGATATGAATATAAATGGGTGTTTCTGCAACTACGGTCACTTTTGACTCTCCCAAATTTAAAAAATCAACTTCTATGAATTTGAATTTTAACCATCAGGGTCAGTAATATATATGAACAGGTACACAGCATTGCATATAGTCGTTAAGAATTTAATCTGGAAACATGTTTATTTTGTTATCGTTTTCATCACTTGTTCTTATGTGTTTGTTCCTCAATGTCCTTACCGCAACATTACAATAATGTTAATTTCATATATTTTTCCTTTTTTAATTTTTATAACATTAAGACATTTGAATTAGTTTTCAAAAAGCTTTGTGCATAGTTGTAATCACTGATAAAATAAAATTATAAAAAATTAATTTGTCTCTACCGCAACACCTCAACACCTAAAGCTGTTGCGGTAAAGACATGTTGCGGAAATGACATTTTTGCTAATATTGCAGATTCATGGCAGCTATCAAGGTCTGCTATGTTAGCTTTGTCTCTTGGCAACTAATATACATGAATACTACAGTAATATTAACTTATTTTTTAAATATAGTCCAAAATACACAATTTCTAAGCTGTATGGTAAGGACACACAATTAATACTTCCAAAGAAAAGATGATCGTTACTTTGTTATTCTGGATTTTGAGGGTCACCTAGTGTGGGTGGCCCAGCCTGTCAACCATGTGCTCACTTACTTACTTCTTTTTCTATAGAAACTAGATTTGTTTGGCTTTGAAAAAAAATGTCACTATGGTATTTGTTCAGTGTTGCGGTAAGGACTCAAATGTGTGGGACATGCACATTTAGATGAAAAAATCATATAAATAAGCAGTAAACTAAAATAATTATTTTAATATGGTGTAAAGTAATGTGTTTATTAAACAATTGCATTTGAAATAATGTCATATTTTAATTTAATTAACCTCATTTTACGTATCTCAACATTGAGAACAGGTGTGGGACATGAACAAAAGTGGTGTTTTTGGACCCATAATGCTTCATAAATTGCATTAAATCACATTTTTTTGTGATCATTCTTTAAGCCATGGTGTATAATAACACTGTGTTTACATTGATCAAGCATCATATGACAAATTTTAACATAAATCCCAAATTTCACTGCTGGGACATAAAAATGCCCGTAGTTGCAGAAACACCCAAATATAAACAATACAGTGAGTAATAATTGTATCCATAATCCAACACACAGATTGAATAAAGTAACTGATATAGTGATTATGAAATAATATGACCAAATATTCGCACGTAGGCTACTAACACCATGTACCTGTATATCACCTATTATAAAAGACATTGGTTGATGTTACTTATCTCTACGGAGTTCAACAATCTTGAATGTAAAATATGTTCTTCCGGTGTACTAGGTCAGAGTTCATGACTTGAATGTAGCACGCGATTGGCTGACGGTGACTGATATGAAAGCTCATTGGACACTCGAGCACACGCCTTTGTCCAGCGAGCGAGAGAACACAACAGACGACAAGGTCAGAAATGTATCCCAAAATGTGTAAAAATGTGTGCTGTGAAATATAAATACGCGCTTCTAAAACATCAAATAGTAGCGGACATCCATTTGGTTTCTTAAACTAATGCCAATCATTAAAGCTAGGTTATTTAGCTGACTTCTTCCAAGGTTAGCTTATGTGCTTAGCAGTGCGACAATAGCTTACATATGAACAAAAACTTACGTACGCTTGGTCTTTTTGCTCCCCATTGAAAATGTTACATCGGTACATTATTATTATTTCAGCCCACAACGATGCTTAAGTAGCTACCGTTTTCGCCATCACTTAAGTGAAGATACCACACGCCGTTAACATGCCCAAAGCTGAATTATTTGCTTTCAGTATAGATAGATAGATAGATTTATTGTCATATGCACCGTTACAGCACAATGAAATTTGCCTTTTCAGTGACTGACTGACTGATTGAATAGTGCTGAGATGCAGTGTCAACTTACATCAGGTCTAAACATCATTCAGCTCTTGAGCATGACATAACAGTTGGTCAAAGACACAGTATGTTATGTTGTCGTCATCCACCTTAACAAAGTCTTCTCAGTGACAAGGAACTGGTCCTATCTTAAGCCAGGCATCATTAACATGCCAGCTTTTTTGTAAGGTTTTGTTGCATATCTACAAAAGATTGTTTGGTTTGCAGCATTAGTGTTTAGTCCATCATGTCTAACTGTACTAACATGCAACCATCGCCACCAGTATGTTGACCCTCTTCCTCTGTGTTCCTCAGGTGACCCATGTGCGTCTGATTGAGACACAACAGTGAGCATGCTGACGGCACAGAGGGCATGTGCAGCCTTGGCTGCCCGGCGCCTGCTTGGAGCTTCCGTCTCCTCAGCACACACACACCGCTCTCTGATCCACACTTCCATTCCATCTCGGGACCAGACCGAACTGCACTCGGAATGGGCCAGCCTGGCTAAGAAACAGCTGAAGGGCAAGAACCCCGAAAATCTCATCTGGCACACGCCAGAGGGAATCGACATCAAGCCTGTGTACACCAACGCAGACTCGGCTGGCAGGGCAGATGAATTGCCTGGAGTGTTTCCCTACACTAGGGGGCCCTATCCCACCATGTACACCAACAGACCTTGGACTATCCGGCAGTATGCTGGCTTTAGCACTGTGGAAGAGAGCAACAAGTTCTACAGAGATAACATAAAAGGTAGATTTGGCTTTAACTTTGACCTGAAACAATATCCTTTCTTAAAGCAAAATTAGTATGATGCACTTGGGGAGCCGTCACTCCCACAATTTTTGGCACCACTTCATATCTATTGTGCAATAATATAAGTAAGTCATTTTATTTAAATAACCCCTTTCAAGAGCACGGAGGCACAAAGTGCTTCACACACGGAAAAGCATCAAACATAGATAGACAGTAGACACAACATTAAGTGCAAAGGATGAAAACTAACGTATTGCCTTCTAAGACATAAAACACAATACAAGGCTTAATCATACAATGACGAGATAAAACACAGTAAACAGAGTTATATTTCACAATTTTTTATTATGTTATAGGCTACACTACAAAATACAGGTTATATACAAACTTTAGTTCAACTGTATTTGTATACATGAGTAGGCTATGTGCCAACACTGCATTTAAAATCTTAACCTTTCCTAATCATCTCTCATATTTGTTATACTTTTCCAGACGTCTGTTGACGTGTTCTGTAAAATTCTCTTCAGGCTGCAATCTACGACTCCCTGTCCATTTTTGTTTCTCACTCTCTCTAACTAGGCCCTATTAATCTCACCCTCCCTTTTCGCTCTTTCAATTCAGCTGGGCAACAGGGTCTCTCCGTGGCTTTTGACCTCCCGACGCACCGCGGTTACGACTCGGACAACCCCCGCGTCCATGGAGACGTTGGCATGGCGGGAGTCGCCATAGACACAGTTGAAGACGTGAAGATGCTCTTCGATGGAATCCCGTTGGAGAAGATGTCCGTCTCCATGACGATGAACGGAGCCGTTATTCCTGTGCTGGCCATGTTCATTGTGACTGGAGAGGAGCAGGGCGTGCCAATTGCCAAACTCACTGGCACCATTCAGAATGATATTTTAAAAGAGTTTATGGTACGCAACACGTACATTTTCCCCCCGGAACCTTCCATGCACGCCATTGCTGACATCTTCGCTTATACTTCCAAGGTATGTACTACTGTAGTGTTACTTAGGGTGGGAGACTGCAGCCAAAAACATTGGTCAATTTTGAGATTTTTGGCTATTTTGCTTCCATAACATGTCTTCTGTCATACTTATTAATATAAGTAAAACGTCCTAAATGTACATTTAGGTCTTTCTTATGGAAGTAAATGAGTGTCATCGGATTTTGAAAATAAAAAGCCATTGAATTTTAAAGCTGCAGTTGATCATTTCAGCCGTTGGGATCCCAACGGCTGTTTTCCCAACGCTCTACCTGCTGTAGCTCCTCCCTCTGAACGACAGCTACGCGCGTTCATGTGAATTCAGTTACATTGACAGGAGACAAACACCATGTCCGATTCCGAGGTGATTAAACATTAGTAATGATAACTACATACGTACATATTGCGCATACATTTTAATCACAGACATACCATGTATGTTAGCTTAAAATCATTGTAAGTGTGCTGATAGGCCTAACAAAAGTAGCTGTAACAGCTAGGCAAGATAGCGAACTAATTGTAACAGAGCGGAGAGGTGTGTGTGTATCTCCTACTATCTATGCTCCTGCTCTGACCGCAGCTGGGAGGGGCTGCTCGGGCAGTGTTGCCAACTTAGCGATTTTGTCGCTATATTTAGCTACTTTTCAGCCCCCCTGGCGACTTTTTTTTCAAAACAGCGACAAGCGACAAATCTAGCTTTTTTTGTGGTGTAATTGGTGACTTTTTCGCCGAAGCAAATATCACTTTTAACACTTCTCAACGAGCAGCGGGAGCCTCCTGGCCCGTCCCCCGTCACAGAGCACTGACAGACGGCCCGGTCCTCGTGCAGCAGCCCCTCCCAGCTGCGGTCAGAGCAGGAGATACACCTCTTAGCTCGGGGCTGCTGCGCAAGGAGCGGGCTGCGTGTCAGTGCTCCCACTGCTCGTTGAGAAGAGATGATACTTGCTTTGGCGAAAAAAGTCACCAATAACACAAGAAAAAAAAGCTAGATTTGTCGCTTGTCGCTGTTTTGAAAAAAAAAAGTCGCCAGGGGGGCTGAAAAGTCACTAAATATAGCGACAAAATCGCTTTGAGTTGGCAACACTGATCACAGGACGAGGGCTATATGGGGCCAGCGGCAGGCAGAGGAAGGGGACGAGGTCGCGGTCGGAGAGGTCTTGATGTGATAGGGCAAGAAGACATGGCCGGTGTACTTTTTTTCAAGCTCTCTCCGTCTCCCTTTCAGCAGTTAACTTTTCAACATTCGTCTTTCCTCGTTTTTTTGCTGTCTTAGCGGTGTTAGTTGTTAGTATCCTGGGAATGGTAAATTGAGGGTTCGTTTGTGAAGACATTGCTACTCGCTGTCCGCCGTAGTAGCCTTGTACCAAACAGTAGGCTAGTGTCAGACTGCTAGGGTCGTGAACGCTCACGCAACTGACGCATCAACGTCGTTGCCAAGGTCCCACAGCCAATAAGAACGGAGAATCTGACCTCGCTCTGATTGGTCAAAATTAACATGAGCGGTGGCAATTTTGGGGGGCAGCACACCGAGGCAGGGGGGAGCAAAGTGATAAAAAAATATTTTCAGACCACTTCACCTACATATAGCTGAATGGCTATTATGACAGTTTTGCCAAATATTACAGTAAAAAAACTCTCAACTGCAGCTTTAAGCACTGAATATTTATGCATTGAAATAATGTATCTGATTTTTTTGCCGCATTGAAATAATGTATCTGAATTTTTTGCCTCTGAATTTAACTCATAACATTTTAAACAACAAATTTTCACCTTTATTTTACAATGTTCTCAGATTCAAAATCAAATATTCAACGTTAAAAAATTCAACGTGCCAAATTCAACTGCAAAATCCCATGTATGAAATTCAGAGTAAAACTTTGGGGACCCAAGGAAGAGCAATCGATCATAGATGCTCGATCGCGTTCAAACAAAGAGAGCCAGTGGGAATATTAGCTTGTTGCCTTGGATACCCCTGACTGATGCAGGAAGGCAAATCAGGTTTTAGCCATGTCAAACGGCAACGCAAGTAAAGATGGTGCTTGGGTGAGTACAAACATGTTTCTATATAGGGAAGAATATAATGGCTAGCATATCTAGCGATCTAGCATCTATGATCGATTGCTCTTCCTTGGTTGCCCAAAGTTTTACTCTGAATTTCATACATGGGATTTTGCAGTTGAATTTGGCACGTTGAATTTTTTAACGTTGAATATTTGATTTTGAATTTTAAAACATTGTAAAATAAAGGTGAAAATTAGTTGTTTAAAATTTAATGAGTTAAATTCAGAGGCAAAAAATTCAGATACATTATTTCAATGCGGCAAAAAATTCAGATACGTTATTTCAATGCATAAATATTCAGTGCTTAAAATTCAATGGCTTTTTATTTTCAAAATCCGATGACACTCATTTACTTCCATACTTTCTTTTACAAAACCATTTCTGTTTGTGTCTGTATATTTCTCCTATACAACCATCTTTAATCATCCATGTTCTCAAAGTTATTTTTTTTTTTCAATGCTCTTTGCCAAAAATCACAACTTCTAAAGCACTTAGATCAACTACACTTTCCATGATCCATAAAAAAGGTTATTAAAAAAGGATTTTTTCACATGTTATTAACCGTCTAATTGATGAGATATTTTGTTCTTAAAAACATGCCAAAAATGCATTTTTTACTATCTGTACTAGTATTTTTTCATTTATAAAATTTAAAAAGCCAGTATCCAAAATTTGGTCGGTAAAAACTTTGGGCACAAATGTGTCGTAAAAATGAAATGAAGACTTTAACTCTGGCTTTATCCAACATCTAGATTTTTGTTTCTTAAAGAGATGCATATGTAGAAAAAATAAGATATTTACAAATGTGCATATTTATTCAAAACAAATCTTTAAAAAATATAATACAAAATATAACTTAATGTAATCAACTGGCAATGTTTCATGATGAAACATATAAGTTAAACATTTAACTCTGTTTACCTGAAGTGTCTCGCCTTAAGTATATAAGTTATCAGCTTGTACTGTGTTTACTTGATGTCATTGTTAAAGGTAATGCAATATGCAATATATTGTGAATTTCACTGATTGTATTAAACCCTCCATGTCACCAGCACATGCCAAAGTTCAACTCCATATCCATCAGTGGCTACCATCTTCAGGAAGCTGGCGCTGATGCCATCCTGGAAGTAGCCTACACCATCGCTAATGGCCTGGAGTACTGCCGCACTGGTCTGACAGCAGGTTTAACCATCGACGAATTTGCCCCAAGGTACAATATATAAGGAGCTTAATAATTGCTGTGGAGGCCAGTTTAGATTTACACCTGTTTTTTTCCCCTGCGACTAAGGCCAGATAATGTATTTTTAATGTGATTCACTAATGCATTTCCCGCAAAAATAAACACATTGATGTCAATGCCACCTGCTGTATCACCGTTATCCCTGAAAAAGTATCATGGGGTTTAGCATCCGGCCAGCAGGGGGAGCAAGTGGAGAGGACAGTGGATTGTTGTGGTGGCTATCAACAGCCAGACGCTATAAATTACTGCTAGGGGTGGGAATCTCTTGGCACCTCACGATTCGATTCCGATTCAGAGGTCAACTATTCGATTCAAAATCGATTTTCAATGCATCTTGATGCAAATGTGTTTTCATGTACATACCCATGTGTGATTTTCAAAAATATATTTACAGTGGCTTGCAAACGTATTCATACCCCTTGAAATGTTCTACATTTTGTCACGTTACAACCACTTGCGTACATTTATTTTATTGGGATAATTATTATTATTTATTAAGTGTTAAAAATATGTCTAAAGTGACATGACACATTTTTAAACTCAGACATTAAGCATTTTATGTAACTATACCCAACCCTCTGGAACTCCCTCCCTCCAAACATCAGCATCTCGTACTAAATAAACTCATTCAAAAGTCAACTCAAAACTCACCTCTTTAAGAAAGCATAATTACACCTGACTCCACTCCAAACCTTATCTTTAATTTGTCTGTATTTTGTTCTATTTTTCTATAAGTATGATTCTCTATACGTTTGATGTAAAGTGTCTTTGAATGACCTCTAATAAAGCACTATATAAATTCTATATAATAACTATAGTAATATCAACTACTATTAACAGCAAGAGATGACCAATGACTATGCTATTGGTGTCAGGGGGAACTGTCTAGTGTGAATTAATCCAATATATTACAACTAGGGCTGTCAAATTAACGCGTTCATTTCGAATTTAATTTAATCACAGAAAAATGAACGCGATTAAAAAAATTAACGCAGATTAATCGCATTTCTATAATGCCCTTTGACCCGTTGCAAAAGTGGTGCGCAGCTGCACCCTGTAGCTTGCTTCCACGGTCCGCACGGGTAAAAGGGAGAAAAGTAAAGAGAGAAGGGGCCAAGGGCTCTATCACAATAGGTTCAAAACAGTATCTCTCAATCTTCCTCCGTGTGTCTAAATTTTGTTTGCTAGCTGTCTCGTCTCCGCATAAACAGAGACAGAGATCAAGCCGGTGCAGGTCATGGGTTTGCTGCTCTCGGCCCTTTTGTCGCCACTTTTGTAAACAACTCGCACATGTGTGGTGTGCATGCGCAATGGCGCAGGAAGTACTAGTATTTACGAATCGAATTAAAAATAAATAATAATGTTGAAATTCCGATTATTAACTTATCTGAATCGATTCGGAATCATTCGAGAGAGAATCGTGATGCATTGGAGAATCGATTATTTTTCCAACCCCTAATTACTGCCGATATTCATTAAGGTGGTAATGCCTTGAGCCGAAGCTGTGACGAAGTTCCTTTTGTAATATTAGTGAGCTGCCTCCTGATAAGATGTGTGGATTAAAACATGTAGGACAACATGTTGCATGAAGCTGTGGTTGCTTGATTTTGTAAAATGTTTTTATTAAGGTTCATACTTTTAGCACGTATGACATCACATCTCATAACGACATCACAACATGTAGGATTTTGCCCCGAAGCTGAACTCAAGTCCTGCCAGATATGCCTTCACACATACACCTCTGAAAGCACATGGTGTCTGTGGTAGGGGTGTGAACGTTTACTAAAATTTCTAAACAGTTACACGGCTGCACATTTTTCGTGTACACGTTTGATATGGGGGGGGGGGCTCGACGCCATTATTTTTTTTTGCCGATGCTGTTGGAGTGACAGTGTGCAGTGAGAAAGTCAGGCAGACAGATAGACAGAGGCAGAGAGGCCTTTATTTCATAATTTTGCTTTTTGACTTCAAAGTGATCATAACTGCCTAGCGATCATCTGTTATTAGACTGACTCCCGCTGTCGGGCCGTTGGTGGCTCGTGAGCAGACCAGCTGATCGAATCAGCTGTTTGAGACGGAGATGAAAAGGAAAGTGAAACATAAGGTGGGACAGTTAAATAGTTCAATGGATAAATATTTTAACCAAACACAATAATGTATTGTGTTATCTGCTTAGTAGCTTACAGTAGCCCACATCGCCCACCACTCCTTAAAAAAATTATAATTTTCCAAAAAGAAAAAAAACGGTTTTTCGTTTTTCCTAAATGGATATGATTTACCAAACGGTTACACATGTACACCCCTAGTCTGTGGCTCTAATTTAAAAGCGACCACATGCTCTTTACACTATATTTTTGTCTCGCAAATTGATTTTTGTTTTTCAGTTAATGATGAGCGACCAATCACCCTAAAGACGACCCTTGTTCGAGATCAGAAACTTGTGCTCGCAAGTCAATAACAACTCAATTCACTGTTTTCACTCGGCCGCAGAATTAATTGGTTAATTTATTGACGTCTTACCTCTTTGACCTGTAATTTATAACTAAATGTGACAGCCACAGTTAACTGGAAAACGAACATCATTAGTTATTAAACCAGCAGACGGGACTCAATGAATTCTTGTTGCGGTAAAGCCAGATGGAAAGGCCGGTAATCAAATCAAGCAGTTCCTATTGTTATTAATACGGCTGCATGTCCCACTTCACCAACCCTGCCTCCTGTCCAATTCTTGCCCGTTGAATTGCACTTCTATTGTCTCCACTTGACGTGTATTCAGCTGTTGACCTTTGACCACATTTCCATTACTGAGATAATAGCAGAGGAACAGCCTGATGGCCCAGTCTAGCTTGACCATGTTCCACATAATGGCCTCACAGACAGACACTCTGAATCGACATTGACATTTCACTCAATTCTGACAAATCGAGGGTTTTAGCCCTTAAACTATTATCTCGTAAATGGGTTGCCTTTTTTTTTTTTTTTTACAAGACTTGTGACCACCTTTGGGTAGAAAGAACCTAACATAATGTTGCTGTGGTGACTCTGACGTGCTCTTTACCCGTTTTATTTTACACAACGGTCGTTGTGCTTTCAATGAACTTTCATATCGCGTACAGGGCTGAAGTAGGAAGGTTGCTTAATTTCTTTACAAGCGAAAGCTTTATTTACAATGTCAGTCGTCCTCCCCGATATGAACCTAGAAGGACACTTTGCTGTTGATAAATGGTCTCTCTGGTGGACAATCTGTCATGGCGACTAGGTAGACTCCTATTTGACTTTGTAAATTCTTAGTCAGGGACACCGCTAGTATAAATAGGATGCACAGCTGCTATAATGGTCCAGTAAAAAGTGTCGGTGCAGGGAAGTCATTAATAATGTCCATTGCAGATCCTGCATTTCATTTTGGTAGGGAAAGTGTGTGTGTGTGTGTGTGTGTGTGTGTGTGTGTGTGTGTGTGTGTGTGTGTGTGTGTGTGTGTGTGTGTGTGTGTGTGTGTGTGTGTGTGTGTGTGTGTGTGTGTGTGTGTGTGTGTGTGTGTGTGTGTGTGTGTGTGTGTGTGTGTGTGTGTGTGTGTGTGTGTGTGTGTGTGTGTTGGGGTGTTGCTTATGTGATGGATGGCAGCAGGGTTGTTAGAAGTCTGACAGCTGTGGGTGGGAAACTGTTGCAGAAGCTGTCAGAGCTGATCCTGATGCTGTGTCCTCTCAGTTGCAAAGTTGCTGTTGAGAGATCCCGTGAGGTTTTACATCAAGAAATGAAATGATGGGAGTGATTGTGCCTGATATTCTACTGTACGGTCTGTGGCCTCTCTTGACATTACAGAAAAGACCCAATCTCTTTAATGGGAGGTTTTGAGGCCCTGCAGGGAAAGCTGGCAGATTAACCTTTCTCTATTTGGCCTCTACTATAGTCCACCTATTATTGTGTCACCTTATTTTCTTCTTGAGGCGTGGGCTTTTGTCCGGGTGGCAGTTCATTTAAAACTCTAGCACTGGACATGTCTGCCTTAGAGGCAATTTGTAGCTATTGTCTAGTCCTAGAAGTCTGTGTTTGAATGTGGTTGTAAGGATACTGTTATTGGCCATAGACTGTGTATAACAGTGGTTCTCAATTATTTGGTGTCATGCCCCCCCTAGGGGACAGAAATGTTTGAGAACCTGCTAATATTTATTTATTTATCTGTACAAAACCACTGTATGAGTTTCTGGCACGAGCATTCTGCATACAATCACCTTATTATCAAATTAGATGAGATAACTTCTGCAGCAACTTAAAGAAAATTCGAAGTTCAGTTTATTAGCTCAATTTGTAACATTTAAACAAGACTACTCAGTCAGTGTGAATATCAGGACATAGAAACAAGAGCAAATGATTAACTGAGGTTTGCATTTCATTCAAAGCATTTTTAAACTGTAAACATAGTTAAGGTGGTGTTTTTTGAATTATTATAGGCCAATATGCCTTCTGTGATGCGATAACCTATAATTCATTAATGTTATTATTAGTCTACTTGCTTGATTTATTTTTAAATAGCATACAGAGACACATGTGGACATTTATTTACTGCAAATCGCGGCCTTTCGTGCGGTTATGACCATACACAAGCACACATCGTGCTTGCTAGCAAAAAATATTTTTAATTTTTATTTGTCAGTTGAAAATCAAGGCCATCCACGCCCCCCCTTTTATACACTGGTGTATAGAATAGGTATTGGAATAAACAGGAATAGATCATTTTTGGACCCTCTAAATGTGGTGGTTCTGTCTCATATTTTGTTGAAGCTCCGTATATACCGTGTGCAATATTGCAATTTTTATGCAGAATTGCCAATGGCTAATCAAGTGTAAATATATTTCTTGGTGTGACCTTTTTGTCTCAGGTTGTCCTTCTTCTGGGGTATTGGGATGAATTTCTACATGGAAATCGCCAAGCTGAGGGCAGCCAGGAGGTTATGGGCCACGCTCATTAAAGAGAACTTTGAGCCAAAGAATGAAAAGTCTCTCCTCCTGCGCACACACTGTCAGACTTCAGGCTGGTCTCTCACAGAACAAGTAATTATAAGCTGTATTTCAAAATGTATGGAGATAAATCAACCAAATGTATGCCCTCAGCGATTCTGCAGAACACTAGTCGTCAAAATCACTTTTGGTTAAAATCAGTGAATATCTCCTCACAATTCGCTACCTGTACGTACCTGTGGGTGCACAAAGCCTAGGTGGGAAATATTCACTGATTTTGACACAAAGTGATTTTATACAAGAAGTCTCCAGAATTACTGTCTCCACCTTTTTTAAAGGGTTGGATTCAAGTCATTCTGAGAGTTGAGTAAGAATTTTCAACATTTCTGAATCAAATGTGTGTTTTTCCCCAAACGTGTCATATCCACGTAATAGTAAGGAGAGCTTTCCCCCCTGCCATCCCTTCCCCCATTCAGGATCCGTACAACAATGTGGTGCGTACAGTGATTGAAGCCATGGCGGCCGTGTTCGGGGGGACACAGTCGCTGCACACCAACTCCTTCGACGAGGCTCTGGGCTTGCCCACGGTGAAGAGCGCCCGCATCGCCCGCAACACCCAGATCATCATCCAAGAAGAGTCGGGTATCCCCAAAGTGGCCGACCCCTGGGGGGGCTCGCACATGATGGAGGCTCTCACGGATGACGTCTACAACACCGCTCTGAAGGTTTGTACATAGTGGGCAAATGGGCAAACAGTCCCTGGCTTCTCGACCAATGTAAATCACAGTAGTGTTTTGATTAATAAAGGTGGAGTCAGCTATTTCCTGGGAACGCTTGATGTCAAAATAGAGTCTTGTCAAAATCAGTGAATTTTGACTACAAGCGTTCCTGGAATTTTTTTCACAGGTAATATAACTATGACATGGTTTTTGTTGTTAATGTGAACTTTTAGGCAAAGGTCACTACACCCAAGTGAAATGTCTCCATCAACATTGAGTCACTCTTTTCCAAACTGTGCATTTTTCTTCATATAGTTCATTAACGAAATTGAAGAGGTGGGAGGCATGGCAAGAGCTGTGGCTGAGGGCATCCCAAAACTTCGCATTGAGGAATGTGCTGCCCGAAGACAGGCCCGAATTGACTCAGGTACTGTGTAAATGTATAACCGCTCTTTGAGCTTTCTGAGGCAGTGCCCTTTATCACAGTACTGCAGCAAATAATTGTCAATATATACTGTATATATATATATATATATATATATATATATATATATATATATATATATATATATATACTCCCTTACAAGGCTGTTCACGACTGTGTGTTTGGAGGGTTAACTGTGCCACTCTGACAAAAAACTTAAGTTGTATCTTTCTATCCTGCTTCTTTATGTACCTTTTTTCTTGTTCTCCGGTCGTCTTTCAGGCTCAGAGGTCATTGTCGGTGTAAACAAGTACCGTCTGGAGACAGAGGAGACTGTGGAGGTGTTGGCTATAGATAACACTGCTGTACGTGAGAAACAGATTAACAAGCTGAAAAAGGTTAGTGAGTTGATTTCATTTTATTTCTTAGTTTTAACCACTCTGGAAAGTTTCTCCTTACTTCTTACATCAAGGTGTCTGAACCAAGCGACCAAGTTAATAGAGACATCTCGAGCATCCAACGTTGCATCCTCCAACTCTTGTGTCTTTTTCCCCCCTTGATATGCTTGTAATACAATGTGAAGTGACAGTGAAGGCCGCTATCAAGTAATACTGTATTTAAACTGACAGGCGAGTGTCCCTGCGGCATTCGTCGGAAGGTCACCTGGCATTGAAATGTCCCCAGATGTAGGGAGTAGCTGTCAAAACAGGTAGAAAGGAAGAAATGCCACCCCGCCTTTTTCCGGGGATCGGTCGCTCTCTCCGCCTTAGGGCGTATGCGCGATGCAAGGAAGGAGGTCCAAAATATGTGCAAATGCAGACAAGTTGTCTTATTTTCTGTCAGAATAAAGAGTGTTCGTACTTTAGGACATTGCTGCTCCATGTGTTAAACAGAAAATACAAACGTTTGAAAGTCATGTAGGTTGTTGTCACAACTTGGTACTTCCCCATGAAAAAACTTTTTCCTCAAGTGGTTGGAAGCAGTCCTGTGAAATAATTGGTATGTCATTACGGCACCAAATGGTTTCTCTGTAATGTGTTACAGAGTGCTTGCACATTGTTCCCTTCTGACCATTTGACACATGCATAAACATTGTACATATAGGCGCTTCTATCAATTGTGTAAATGTTGTCAGCTGTGCAGAATTTTTTTTTTTAAATGTCATTTTGTCTCCATTTTCTCTTTTTCTGTTACAGGTGAGGGAGAGTCGCGACACCGAGGCAGCGAACAGGTGCCTGGCAGCCATTGAAGAGTGTTCCCGAACCAGGGAGGGCAACCTTTTAGGCCTGGCTGTGGAGGCAGCACGAGCCCGGTCAGAACTATTTGTCATCTTGACCCTCTGTCATGTGCCTATGATTGTCCTGATGTCTCTCTAGCTTTACTTTCATTGTTCATTATGCTCTGATAAGCTCTCACCAAGACATTCCTGTGGGAAAGGGGAACTCTGGATTTTTTTTTTTACATAGGTGCATATACATATCATAACTGGTGTACAATAATGTCTCTTTTGTAAGACCCCACTGATGCTTGACACAGTGAAAATGTGTGATCTTGCTTTGCACGCACACACCATATACTTAGTTACACAACATGAACTAGTAGGGCTGTGGTGTTTTTCTTAATGGCTTTTTTTGTTCAACATTAAGCTATTGGCCCATACAAATGGGTAAAAAGATCTGAACAGTGTAGTGTGAGCAGTCAAAGAGCTAACATGTTAAGAGGCACTGACACTTCATGTCCGGGTTACTAATCAAAGAAGAAAACTTCCATTCCACTTTCCGTTACCTATAAGCAATTCAATAGCCCATTAAATGTTATTAACATTAGACCTTATAACCATTTTAATATAATATGCTTCAAGTACAAATTAATTTCAAATTACCCCGAAGCGACTTGATCATTGCTATTTTCTTACTCGTCACATCATCGGCAATATTGTGTGAAGTGAAGTATAACTCCCTGCCATGTGACTGACACTAATAAAGCCCTACCATTAAGTATACAGGTAATCAAGCATACTGCAATTAAAATGTTCAATCCTACAATTGAGTAATTTAAATGGGAATGTCTTAATTATGATATGAAACGAAATTACATTAGTTTTCATCAAACAATGCAAACATATTGAGGGAGATGCTTTATGCCTTTTTGTTCCTTTTTTCCTTCTTCTTTCTAGATGCTCCGTCGGTGAAATAACTGATGCCATGAAGAAAGTGTTTGGCGAACACAAGGCCAGCACCAGGATGGTAAGCGGTGCATACCGCAGCGAGTTCGGGGAGCATGAAGAGATCACCCGGACTAACAATAGGTAGAGAAAAAACACAATTAGCATCTTTCACATGTATTATGAACGGGTTGAGTTACATGAGGTTTTACTACCTTTTTTGAAATTATTTTTTCTTTATCTCAGAGTTGTAGAATTCAACAAACTTGAGGGCAGGAACCCTCGACTGTTGGTGGCCAAAATGGGGCAGGATGGGCATGACAGGGGTGCCAAAGTCATCGCCACAGGGTTTGCTGACCTGGGCTTTGATGTGGACATCGGACCACTATTTCAGGTTAGTGTCTAACATGCATTTAAGCAATTAGTATAGGTATTGTCACGTTTGAAAATATAAATTCTTAGTTTACTGTTTACTTGAGAGGTGTTCCCAAGTCATTTGGAGTCTTCTGTACCGCCTGATTCACACTACAGGCGTTGCATCAGGCTGGCGGAGCGAGGCATGCTTCTCTTTAATTAGGTTCCCATGTTAACATGTGAGATCGTTTACACATCTCACCTGGCAGTGCGTCCCTGAAGTCAACGCCGAGCGACTCTGTAGCTATGTCCCATTACAGAGACCACGCACTTGGTAGGACGCAGTCTCGCGGTCTATGAAGGCTATAGCCTATGAAGGCCGATTTTAAGGCCGATTCCAAGGCCAACGAGCCTTGTTAAATGAGACAGTCTCCACAGGTCTCCGTTTACGAGCATTTCCGGTTTACGTAACAAGCCGTTACCTTGCGTGACGACTCGCCGCTCCTGTGCTGCCTAGCAACCCTGATTGCTGCCAACGGAGACAGCCCTGTCAATGGAGGAAAAAAGAAAAAGAAGTTGCCTACCAGACGAAAAGAAAAAAAAGTACAAGAAAAAAAGAAAGGAAGATAAAAGTTAAGAAGATGGAGCAACACGTTGCTGTTTTGTTATTTTTTATTTTATCTTATGCAATCTCTGAAAAAAACGCAATGAATCTTGGGATATGTTGGGCCACGAAGGATACATCTGATGCAGCCTTCAAAACCGTGAAACGAAGGCTGCATTTCTCGGCCGCATATGAGGAGCCTTGCAAATGGGACAGCCTTTGCGCGCCGCTATGACGCAATCGGTCTTCAAATGCAGCCTACGTAGGCTGCAACCCCTGAATCAAGACACAGCCAGGGAGTGTGTCGGCTCGAGCTCAGGAGGCCCACGCATGTTTTTGCTGCGAGCCGCTTGCGCTTGGCAGAAAGTTAAAATGATACGTTTGACATTATACAAGCCACTGAACTTGGCAAAGACATTGATATTTTTTTACCATATGAAACCCATATAATCTGATGCTTTACTTTATTTATTTAGAGGCCCTAGGTGCATTTTATGTATTACTTTTAACCCTGTTAAATTAGGGCTGTAGTTTTCTGTTTCTCTCTCTCACTGGTACACACACACGCACACAGTCATGCTGAAATTCTTATTATTTTTAAACGTGACAGCATTGCCATCAACAACTCCTCTCTCGTTTTCATGTTGTTTTAAATATCCACAGCTAATGCAAGATCAATGGAGATAGGACTGACAGTTCCATTGCTGCGGCACAAATGAAGCATGCAATGTAAACTCAAGCGTGCGAGAGGCAGCAGTGCACATATAGTGTGAACAAGGCGCTCACCTTGTTCTTTAATGTTAGATCTTGAGATCCCCCCCTCACTTTTTGAACAAACTGATTGCTTAGAAGGTTGGTATATTATTATCTTTGATATTGAATAAAGGCCACACCTTCAAACCTTCAAAAATGCTGAATTGTTCAATCTCATACAACAATAACAGAGTAAGGTATACTGGGAGAGCGCTGTTTTCATTTTATATGCAAACATGTTGCAAGTGATCAAATGTTCTGAATCTTTCACGTATTTAAATAGCCAGTGCTTTCCGAACATGCTTTATGCGTCAAAGGCCGTTTATGAATACATTGCTGGTGTTATATACATTATTCATCAAGCAGGATTAAGTACAGTAGCTTGATGATGATTGATGGTAGGTTGATGGTATTTTAAATGGAGCAGAAATGCAAAAAGTGCTGGGTAAAAAAAAATAAAATAAAAACGAGATAAGAAAAACAATGTCTAGTACCTCTACTTAAGTTGTTTGGCTGTCTTGTTGTTGTGTTGGTAAACCTCACTCAATGTCTTCTTTGGGTTGCACAGACTCCACTTGAGGTTGCCCAGCAGGCGGTGGACGCAGACGTGCACTGCGTCGGGGTCAGCACGCTAGCCGCCGGACACAAGACCCTGGTCCCTGAACTCATCAAGGAGCTACGGAAGCTCAACAGGCCCGATATCCTGGTCATCTGCGGAGGCGTCATCCCTCCACAGGTAAGTCAACCCTTTGACACTCATGATTATCAAATTTTACTTCCGGTGTGCACTGGATTGTGGGTCAGAATCGCCCAAATTGCATGCTGTTTTCAACACGAAAAAAAAATCTTGGCTGGATGTAGTAGACATCCGGGTGTTTTTATGCATTAAATCTGACCACAAGAATTGGGGCATCTTAAATATTTTTTCTACCATACTAAATAGCAGAAAGTTACCCTGCGTCCAAATCTTATACTCTTTCTTTTTTCTATTCTACATACTACATCAGACCATAAAAATAATCTAGTTAGGATGCAGTAGGCATACACGTGGGACATACGTTTACTTATTAATTTCATCATAACATTGCGCCTTAATCTTGCCTCTTGCTTTGATATCCGTAGCATCCCCGTTTGTTCTCATATGGAGGCTCCGTCACTGTGACGTCACTCCTGGTGCGCAGTGGATTGTGTTTCAGAATCGCCCAAATAGGATGCTGTTTTCAACACTTAAAATCTCGGCCGGATGTAGTAGACATGCGGGTATTTCTAACCATACTAAATCTGGCCAAAAGAATGGGGACATCCTAAATCTTTTTTCTACCATACTAACCTTTATTTATACAGGTAGATCCCATTGAGACCGAAGACTCTTTTTTTTTGCAAGGGAAAAGTATGACATTACCCAATACCCTAGTATGGGTATTGGAACGCAGCCATAGTGTCTCTTCAGTTTTCTCTTTCAATAGCAAACCCCTCAATGTCACAGTCCACAGCAATAGCACAAGCATTACATTTCTTTTCTTTTTTTGTTTTTACTGAATTTGATTTGTGCTTGCCTGAATTGGAAGTCCGTGCACTCGTAGTGAGTGTGTGCACATGCTGTCCCCGGATACTTTCTGCAATCAATCATGTGTGTAGCCCTTTCCAATTTAACTTTTGCTGTGGGCATCTTTATCTGTATTTGGCAGGATGGGGTTTAAGAAGGGCTTAAGTTTTTTTTTCTAGGTCAGTAAAAGCATCACATTTAGGTAAGGCATTTTTCTTCCAATAAATTAAACTGGATTTTAACTTCTCATAGAACTTGGACAAAGGCTGTGTGAGTTCCAGACATCATTAAACAATCTTCTAGTCTTCATGATGAAAATGCTATCCCGCTGTGCCTTTTAAAGCTGGGCCGTGTGATTCAATCTCAGAGGCCCAATTAAAAGTCACTGATGTTTAACAAGCTAAAAAGGCTCATATATGTGTGTGTATATAAATGTCAACGACTGACATACTATGTACTCTGACGGGGCTATCGCCCTCCGGCTTACCGTGCTGTGCCAAACTGTGCTGCTCAGTGGAAACGAGGCATATGTCATCATTCTGTCATGATAAGGATGCCCCTGATTTATATAATTATCCCTACAGGATTTCCTGTAATCCATTGCTGCTTTAAATGTTGAATTTTTTTAATTTATTTTTCATTTAACTTTTATTTATCCTCGAGAGACCAATTGAGGGGTGACCCTCATTTGCAATGACGTCGAGATCAAACAAATTCAAAGGAAAAACAACAATACATAAACAATATTCAAAGCAAATACATCAAATACACAACAACAGGTGAAGAGAAAAACAATTGAAACATTTACACAGTGGTGAAGAGTGGCAGCAATTAAAATTAAAACTGCAAGCAGTGATGACCGGGCCCTCGCACCTCCGTGCTGCTCGCCGTCCCGGCCGTCCTCGGCGCTCCGGGCGACCGCGTGAGAGAACGCGCCACGGTCTCCTCTTCTTCGGAGTGCGCGGCACAGTAATACCTGTCACCGGAAGCGTGGAAGTTGCCGCTACGCACTCGATGCGGATGTGAGGAAGTCCTCGGGCCTGGGCTCTTACCAGGCGGGTGAAGTTTGGAGCGCGTGGGACAGCGCATAGCGAAATTACAGCGACTTCCTGCTTCATGACGACGACGCCGAGAAACTACTAAGGCCATGGAGCCGATTGAACCGGCTTCCCGTGTTATCGTTGTCTCTAGACCTCCCTGAGCTGCTTTGAGGTTGATATGATCAAGTGTGTAGGACTTGAAGGTAAATAACTATCATGCAATATTTACTTTGCCCAGCAGTTGGCGCTCTCACTTTTTCTTAATATTATTGTGTGGGCTTACTCAGACCTTGGGTCTCATTAAGTATATCAAATGTTGAGAAGATCAGACTGAGTATAGTGGAGTTACAGCTACTTCCTGTTTACTGGCGAAGACGCCAAGCTACGGCGAAGGCGTTTTGACAGGTGGCACTCTCACTTTGTATGAATATTAGCGTGCAGGCATCCTCAGGCCTTGGGTCTCATTAACCATAAGACATTTGAGATGATCAGACAAAGTATAGTGAAGTTACAGCGACTTCCTGTTTAGTGAAAAAGACGCCAAGCTATGGCGAAGGCCTTTCAGCCAATGAAACTAGCTTCCATTTTTATCATGGTGGATGTCTGTAGACCTCCCTGAGCTGCTTTGAGGTTGATTTGATAAAAGTTTGACAGACATATAGCTAAATAACCAACATGCAATATTTACTTTGCCCAGCGGGTGGCGCTCTCACTTTATATGAATATTAGCGTGTGGGCATCCTCAGGCCTTGGGTCTCATTAACTATATACAATTTTGAGATGATCAGACGGAGAATAGTGAAGTTACAGCGACTTCCTGTTTAGTGGCGAAGACGCCAAGCTACGGCGAAGGCGTTTCAGCCAATGGAACCAGCTTCCAGTGCTATCATGGTGGCTGTCTCTAGTCCTCCCTGAGCTGCTTTGAGTTTGATTTGATCCAAGTTTGTAGGATGTGTAGGTAAATGCAGCAACATGCAGTATTTATATTGTCCAGCAGGTGGCAATCTCTTCCTACTTAATGTAATACTGTCATCTAGTGTGCAGCCCTTTCTTTATAGGTCCATGTAGAGAAAAGTTGAAAAAATGGCGAATATTTCAATTTAAAAGTCTTCCTGTTGATTTTGGGGCGGGGCTTCAAGAGGATTTTTTGTTTGTCCTGGGATTATACATTTCAGTATGAAATATTGTGCATCTAGGTGTAACACAGCATGAGTTATGATCAATGAAAGGGTTTTCATGAGGTCTGTTTTTGATGTTTTTTGGCGAATACTTCAAGATAAAAGTCTTCCTGTTGATTTTGGGGCGGGGCATCAAGAGGCTTTTATGTTTGTACTGGGATTGTACATTGCTGTATAAAATTGTGTGGTTGTAAGTACAACATAGCCTGAGTTATGATCAATCAAAGGGTTCATGACGTGCGTTTGTGATGTTTGTTGGCGAATCAGGCGCCAGTGCTGCAAGACGGTTATTCCGGAAAAATCGAGCTTTCGGGTATATCATCTTCCATGTCGGAGGACGTACCCTATCATGTTTTTTTTGCACAAAAAGTTGTTATGAGTCCACTTTGCTCTGCAATCCTGCAGAGTAATGTGGAGTTCTGACTTTTGCCGCCATGTTGGCGAATATCGGCTCCCAGCTCGTCATAGTTATTCGGAATCAAACAAAAAAATTATTGGTATATCTTCCATGTCTTATGAGTGTCCCTAGAGTTTTCGTTTTGCTAAATATGTTCCTGCTAGGAGATAAAAAATTTTGAACTTTTTGAGGATTTTCGAGTCAGAAATTCACATATTTCACTTTAAAAAAATTCCTGTTGATTTTGGGGCGGGGCTTCAAGAGGCTTTTTTGTGGAGCCTGCAAAGATACATTTGGGTTATTAATTTGGTGCAGCTAGGTATAACACAGCCTGAGTTATGATGAATTAAAGTTTCATGAGGTGCGTATTTACGCGAACTTTGACCCCCAATAGATCACTGGTACTATGGAATTGTAGAGATCTTTTCGCAATTTACCATCGGGCAAGCGTTTTGAGTATTTGAGAAGTGGTTCGACGTTCCTGGTGTAAAAACTCTGGGACCAGTTCGTCGAAATGCGAAATTATGGTTTGGGCAATTTTAGGCACTAAATCCAACATGGCCGACTTCCTGTTGATTTTGGCTAATGACATACAATTGCATTCATGTGTGCCTTGGGCCATTACATGTTGTCCTAAAATTTCAGGCTTCTAGCCCAATTTTTGAGCATGCATTTCCTGAAAAACAGTTTTTGGCCATAGGGGGCGCCGTTTTTGAGATCAAATCCTGAACCACTGATACATTGCAATTGTTTGCAGGTCTGATGGGTACGCAAAGTTTTTCAAGTTATGCATGACGGGAAGGGGGTGAAAAGTGCCAAAAACTCCGGAATAATAATAATAAGAATAAAAAGAATAAAAATCCTAGCGGTTTCAATAGGGCTTCGCACCGGTCGGTGCTCGGGCCCTAATTAAATGGGTGAAAGTACAATATAGCCTAATTAAAACAGTTACAGGTAGAGTTTGGCAGATTTGGCAGAATGAAGAGTGTGTCTCAACCCGTTTCATCCCTTTCCTTTTGGGGATACTCCGATCTAATTAACAACATAATCACCTAGAATCACATACGGTGCTCATCCTTCTCTCCATATATAATATATAATAAAAGCTGAATATCCTCATTCAATGCAGTCCATGTGTTCCATCTCTTTATTAATGCAGGACTATGAGTTCTTGTACCAGAGCGGTGTGTCCGCCATCTTCGGCCCAGGTACCAGGATCCCTCAAGCTGCAGTGGAGGTTATTGACAACATCGAGAAGAGCCTAGAGAGCATCCGACAGGCCATGTAAACTCTCAGAAAACTACAACTTTAAGAACTGTCTACTCGTGCAGTCACAAGTGTGTTTGATTGTTAGAATAAAATTAAAATATATATTATAATTCCACACTTGAGAACATAGAATGTGTTGCAGTCAAAGTGTTTAAAAGCCTGTTGCTGTGTCATGGTTGTATTAGCATTGCATTCTCTGTATGTCAAATTAGATTTCATTTTCAGTCCCACGCAAAAAAGATAATTTAACATTAAACACACATCATAACATTTAATAGGAAATAAGCTAGTTAAATCTTTCTGACCGGAATTTGTACAAAGATATATACCCACACTTAACAAAACAATAAAACACAACAATACACTGCATTTCTACAAATGATATGTTCAACCAATGTAATACATCATGGCTTGAGATGAGCAGGGAATCTAAGATAAAACATTACAGCACAGCATTAATAGAAACATAGGTTAACATGCTTTTATTTTTGAAACACTTAGCAAGGTGTGACTAGTTTCAGCCCGCTGGGTTTGAATATGCTGAAAATTCCCAAAACAAATATCTTATGATCCATGACCCTGCCTTTTATTTTCGTGGATATTACCAGCTTGAAAGTGGCCTTGTGTTATTTTGATATCTTGCTTCTTTTTATCATGTTTAATTAAACCAACTTCTGTTCAAGGATGAAAGCATGGAAAAGTGATTGCAATATATATAAAAAAATTGTATGGAAAAAATATTTTTCTACTTGTGATTCTAACTTAGTGCTCTTGGTTTTAAATAAAGTATGTGCACTTTGGAAATATGACTATTTACTGAATCGGAATATTTTGAGAGGATGATTTATTTGGAATTTTCTTTTTACAATGACTGATTGTGGTAATTGCCTTGATGGTGGTGGAGCAAACAGATTTAATAGAGGGTTTGACATTTATGCAGCAATTATGGGTACTGTTACTTCTGCTTCAAATTGCTGCCTTGAAATCAAATGCCTCCGGCATGTATAGGTTTCTTATACATTAATTGTCTCCCATTCAATTTCAGTGCTGGGCCTCCTGTATACTATATACAATTCAATATTTATATTAAAAATCTTAAGTTATGCAGCTCTACTGGTGCTATGAGAATTGTTCATTTCACTAAGCCTAAGGCGTACCAGCTCTGGGGCCTCATTTATAAACGTTGCGTACGCCCAGAAGAGGGCGCACGCTAATTTCTAAGCAAATATTGGGATTTATAAAAACCAAACTTGACGGGAGATGTGCGGTCCTCCACGCAAACTCTGACCCATGCGTACGCACAGAAAGTGGAGAAAGGAGAAACGGCGACTCCGTCGGCACATGTATGAAGTGCGAGAACGAATGTGTTTGTGTAAAATTAATCCAGATAGGCCTATTATAAGCCATGTAGGTCTATCATATATTGGGAGTTCCTTTGCAAAACGGATGAAGCCATTCTTACAACTAATGAACAAATGCCTCCACGGATTTTTCCATGGAGTGATACCAACAAAAACAAAACGAATTAGGATCTTAAATAGCCTACAAATGGAGAGATATGAGTGCAAATAAAAACAAAATAGCAACGTTCGAATAAGCTCTGCAGTTATTAAAGAATAACCTATCTGCATGTTGTGGAATTAATTCTGATAACATTGAGGTGGAATACAGCCTATTACTTTTACACTGACGCTGTTCTCGATGCCTCAGTCAGGCAGACAGGAGTGCACCTTTTCATACACTAATGATAAGCCTACTGTACATCACATAGGCTACTCTACTGTGATTTTTTTCACGGCTTTTTGTCCGTTTTATCTATGTGTTTTTCTTTGTGTTTAAGCACGTCGCAATTGTGTTTTGAAAGGGACTGTGAAGTGTATTATTAACCCTCCGCCGCCCGCCACTGCCCCGGGATGAATTCTCCGAATCTGTATCTCATGGGGGGTCTCAGTGCCCCCAGCTCGTGGCACAAACACTGTTGTGTGAGGATATGCACTTGTTTGCGTCCACTTTTATGTCGGATCACTTCTTTTTATTTCGGCCACAGCGTTCACAGAGATCGCCACAGGCTGCACTCTATCGCCTTTACGCTCACACTGCCACCAAACTAAATGTTCCCTGGTCGCCACTTCTCCAACGGGTACTTCGGGGTGACCGCAGTGATCCACACCGTGTGGAGTCTATTTTTCCATTTCCCTTTCAGTCGGCGATTGCCACTACCGCCTTCATGCACTCAGTAAATGATATTAATTCTTCTTCTTCTTCTTCTTTTTGGGTTTTTTTTTGGCGGACGGCAACCAGCTTCAGGTCGCATTACCGCCACCTACTATGTTGGAGTGTGAACCGGAGTTAACTACCCCTCTAACTAAATTCTCCCCATCAATCCTGTCACCCTCAAATATTTAAATAATTTCCCTCCCCCCTCTTCAAATAAACTTTTTAAACTAAACTCCCCAATTCCCATCTCCCTTAGTTCCCCTTTTAATGTTTCCCGTACTTGTGTGTATTCCCTGCAATCCATAATGACGTGCCTGACTGACTCCTGCTTGTTCCTGACTTGCTTGCCCGCTGAGATCATTCCTCACCTCCTCCCATGTTAACCCAGTAATATCTAGGTGCTGAACTGCTGCTTTGACAATGATTTGTATCCTCTCTGTCTTGGATTTTACCTCCATTGTAGCATTGACTACCCCTGCTATGAACGTAACTAGCTTTTTTAAGTCAACAACCACCCTCCCCTCCTTTCCTTGCTCTGTTTCATTTGCAGCCCTATCCTGATTACCTTCCCTGCTTCTCTCCTGGTGTTCTGTACTGCTTCTCTCAGCCATTCCTTCTCTCTGCCTCACCACCTTCACTGCTTCTGCGTATGTGATTTTATTTTTAACTCTAATTTGTAGTATCTCCATCTCTCTCTTCATAACTTCACATCCACTAAATGCTACACTATGATTTCCCCCACAGCTACAACATTTTGGCTGCTCCTGATTACACTGGTCATATTCATGATCCCCCCCACAATTAGCACACCTCCTCCTCCCTTTACATGCTGCGGCTATGTGGCCAAATTTTTGACATTTGTAGCACCTCATTGGCTTTGGGACGTACTCTCTAATATTGTAGCTCACATAACCTAAAGTTACATTCTTTGGTAGAGTTTCTTCTTCAAAATCTAGCACGACACCCTCACTGTCTTTCCTCTCCCCGTCTCGAGTAATCAGGATTCGACGGGCCGCTTTCAAAGTTCCTCCTCTAAGATTTGACTTGATTTCTTCCATAGAGACTCCCACTGGCACCCCCCAAATCACTCCTTTACTCCACTTACTCCCTCCTTCAACACGGCTTGAATCCACTACTTTAACCTTACCTATCTCTTTCACCCTACCAGCTCGTAGTAATTGTTCCTCAGTTTTACATATTATCATTAAATTTCCATCCCTTAAAACTTTTGCAATATGTATGTCTCCAATCTGGTTTTTTAATATGGTTGTGAGTTTTACTGGACTCATTGAGGCAACTCCTCCTTCCTCTCTAAACCTCAATATAACTTTAAACTCCACTGGCATAGGCCTTTCTCTTTGGGGTCTCTCCTCCATTTCTCTCTCCTGGCCTCCAGTACTCTTTACTTTTTTTGAGCTAGTCCCAGCAGAATTTTCTCCTCTTTTAACCTTCTTAATTACGTTAACTTGGACTGTCTCCATGCTATCGCTATCAGACTCTCCTATATCCGTATCTCCCCACTCCGGTCCATTCACAACATAGTCATGCCTATCCGCCACCACTTTCTTCAATTCACTGGTTTTCTTCATCCTTTTAAGTCCTTCACGTATCCACCTACGCCTTTCAAACATCCCTTTATACCAGGATGATCTCAACCGCTAACATTAGCCCTTAGACGATGCTTTTCAGCAGCGCGTCTCTCTCCGACCCGTCTGGCTTAAATTTGGAGTTTGTCTGAGACTATGAAGTCCTCTATGCCTGATATTAATTCGGGCGTGTCGATGACTATGTATGGGTAAATATGGGCGGTACGTGAAGCCCGCAAAGGCTGCGCCACATTTAGAGTTGATTGTGATTTATAAAGGGAAACAGGCGTAGGACGTGAGTGCGCACTGTTTTATAAATCCAAATATTTTTGTTCGCACGTACATCCTACATTTCTTCCGTACGCCAGCTTCCACGTGAATCCCACGCAAAGCTTTATAAATGAGGCCCCTGGTGATGCTGGCCCAACACTTTGGTCCAGAAAATGATTATCTCGACAACTATTGGAACAAGAAAAAGGTTACGTACATGCATTGCAACATGGGATGAATTGTAATACTGTCAGACAGAGATTCAGGGGTAATGCTAGTATCGGCTAATCTTGCCTCAAGCAGAGATAGATACATACATCTGGTATACACTACTCGTATGACTTTTTAATTTTTAACCTTCTAATCTTGAGCCCAAACCAACGTTGACTTCACACAGCATCCTCTGGTGCCTAAAACAGCTTTATGCCACAATGTTTCTTTAACATATGCAGTAGTACACCCCGAGACCAATAACTGTGTAAACTGAGATGTGTAAAATCGATGGAGCTCCCCTTTAACTTTGCTGTCGTCTGGTCAAATTTCGATTATGTAATACAAAAACATTTAAATGTTGATGATAAAACACTGTTGTCTTTGTTTGGCACCGCAGGGGATCTTAAAGTTTTTTGGGTATTCCACAGATAGATTAGTGCTTTGAGAATAAATAATTTATTATTATTGCAAAGAAGACACAAGAAACTGTTTTGGTGTTCCAGTAAATGTGTACCCTGCACAAGTTAGTGTCTCTTAACACACAGATCAAACAGGTTTCCTCTTTTATACATAAAGGCATCCGGATCTGCTCACAAATACTCAAACGCAACCACCAGATTAAGCTCAAGCTTCACAGCTCCACATTCATATTTATTTTTATTTGTTTATTGTTTTGAAATAACTTAAAAAGGTGCTGTAAGCGGAATGTTGTTTGAGCTAACTTCCTGTCAGTTACTGCAGTTAGCAGTCCCCTCACTCGTCCCTACGTCACCACATTAATGCACTGCGGTCTTCAAGCAGCGAGTTATCTAGCATCATCTCAGATCCATAAGTGTGATAAAAACATGATAAAAACCATCAATACAGACATTATACAATATTCACATTTGCCACTCAGTCAACTCTGATACTAAGTTGAATCGGTGACCCCTAACCTTTGGAAAAGGGAATTTGCTTGATAGCAGGTCAATATTTTTGAGAAAGAAAAAAAAAATCCCAGAGTAAAGCAACCCAACAATGGTTAACCAGTAGTGAGTGTATAGTGACATGAACATTAATCCTCCTTTAGGCTGCAATATGTAGCCTACAATAATATGCTACTGTTCAATAGCAGTTGCACTTTGTGCCTGGAAACTCCATTGTCGTTGAACAAAACAGGTCCCCCTTTTAACTTGTTATGGGACTTTCATAGGCTACTGTGTAGTCCTTATTAGCAGACTGACTTTGTCCAGCTGCCATAGATATAATTGCAGATGTTCAAACTTGAGCACACATAGAACTTCTCATCCATATGAACATTAAAATGTCAAGGTCCATGGTAACTGAGAAAAACTCCACTTTCTAATGAGGACTGTGTGATACGGCTTAAAGGTCCAGAACAATGGAGTTTGTGGACCTTGAGTTCAGACTATTTTGTCAACTGCTTACTGTACGAGCTCACAACTCTGAACACCATGGAGACTCACATTTAAATGAAAAACTGTCACCTATTAACTGTTTACAGTCTCGATGCTAGGCTAGTAGTAATAGTACAAGTAATAGGCCCCTTGCTGCAGCGAATAACTACTGCACACAAACAGGGTAAGCCTACAGTGAATATGTCGAATAATTCTACATTCACCCATTTGTTTTTTTTGTAAACATTTTTAGATGCAGACATATGAAACAATATATTTTAGCTGTCACCTCATTAAGACATCAAGCACTTTTATTCTGAAAAATACTGATTTGGAGTCACAATATTGCAAAGTAGGCTAACTATTGCACACAGACATGTAGCTTATCTATAACAGATTGAGCCTGGAGCTTTGGAGTGAACAGCTCTTCCTTTTGCCGTGCCTTTTTACTGAGGTTTCTGTCATATTTTGCTGTACAACCTTTGGTGTGTAATGTGGTAAAAATGTGTTCACAATTCGTAAAATGTTTACATCTTGTTGCTACTGAACAGTGAGTTGGCCTCAACTTCATTGCAGTTTTCAATGCTATTTTTTTAGCCACCTGTAAACACCAACTATGATATATTAGTTGGGTGAACTGTCATCGCATTGAAGCATTCACTCTCATTCATAGTGGCCACATACAGTACAAAGAGACCTGTAGGCCCTGCGTGTTATGTTATAATAGTTTGTCCTAACAGTGTTTTATAAAATAACACATTGAGACCACACATTTTCTTAACGAAACTACAGAAAAGTCTTTTTTGAAGAGTAAAGTCTTTCTTCACCCATATAGGCCTATCCCAAAAAAGTCAGTTTAATTCCGGAGTCACTGGCTCTGACATTGCGATCCTCTGCATAGTAGAGTGTCCTACTCTTGATGTCTTCTGGTCATAACTAACCATATAAATGCTGGTGTTACCGATTACGTTGGAGGCTTGGCATCGGATTGGGCCTTGGCAAATACAGCACAGCTTCTGTACCTCCATTTTGAAGCTCTGGCTGCAGATGTAGTAGATGAAAGGGTTGTATACGGTGGAAGTCTTGGCAAACAAGCACGGCAGCAGACTGATTTCAGGTGCGATGGTGCTGCTGTCGCGGAAAATTGACCACAGGCTTACCAGGCCATAGGGCATCCAGCTGGCTAGGAAGCCTATGCTGAGTAGCACAGCAATCTGAAATAAACAAGAGTAGAAATTCACTAATTCATTCTTCCCAAAAGAACACATTTGGAACATAGGGATAGAACTACTGACAATTTACAGTGGAAAGTTGTGCGTGTCTATCTCAATCCGTGTGTGCCTAATCAAGATGGACTGTGGGGTTACATACTGTATGACAAAACAGGTTGGGAACCGCTACACTTTACACCCACTCTGGTAATATCAAGTGATTCCTAGTATACAGTTACTTCACACAGTTCCACAACAACCCTAAAAGACTAACACGTCTGATTTTTTTGTTGCCTTTCACATGGCATGCTGTCAGGTCTCTATGTTAGTTCTCTCTGCCGAATTAAGAATGTATGACTCTAAAATTGCCAAATCTGACACATCGACTGTCTTAAATGAGATTCTGGACAATTCTTGTTGTCAAATCACTCTTTTCTGTCCAGTGTAATATACAGCCTTACGCGCCCCACACACATCCTGCGTCTACCTCTGGAGCGCGTCACCTTACTGCTGCCTCTCTCGGACTTTTCTCGGACACACATGCAACGTCTCAGCAGCTGCTGCTGCAGCGCTGCTTCTAAAAGCCCTATCTTTCTACATAGAGTTTTCATAGATAATTCCCATTAAAAATGAAGTTCTTTCATGTCATCTATGATGCATATGATTTATATTGAGTCTGGACAGTAATCCGTGCGCCCCATTGCCATTTTCTTTCTTTTTTTTTGCCATATTTTCGCTTGTTGGAAGTTTTATTTTGAAGGGGACACACCAGGAAATGGTGAAACTACAGCGAAAGCTGCCAGTATGAAGTCAATATGACTCTCAGCAGAGTATTTCAAATATCACTTTACTGATTTATACGGGAGAGAGAGAGGGGGGTGTGGTCGGGGAAGAAGAAGGCCGTAGACACATAGAGCAACGGAAAACTGTTGCGCTCATCATGATCTTTTTTATTTCTTCACTATATTGGATGTCTATATGTGTCATTTATCCAAAAATGAAATGCCAGAACTAATTGAAAATTAGGTTTTAAATCCCTCGGATTTTGATTGCACAATTAAATCGTGAAATAAAGGGATTATTCGCGTATACGACTGAGGGATGTTTTATTTTGAAATAAACACACCGGGTAAACGTGTAACTAGAGTGAATGCTGCTGGTATGACTGTCAGCAGAGTATTTCTCTATCAGTTAAAGCACAGAGACGCGAGAGAGACGCGCTGCTCTCAGAAAAAAAATAGGCGAGCCTCCTGAGGTGAAGGGGAGCGTCGCTGCAGACGCGCCTCCGACGCGCCTCCGACGCGCCTCAGCAGTGCGTCTGAGGTTGGATGTGTGCTCGCTCTACGTTGATTTCACAGTCTGTGACAAAAAGTCAGACGCAGACGCGAGGTAGACGCGCAGTAGAGGTAGGATGTGTGTGGGGGCCGTAAGGCTCTCTAAACAGGCATGGTGCTAGTATACAGTCCATGGTTGGCCCCCTTTGTTATAATCTGTGTCTGTTTTAAGTTTAAAACTATTGGATCTGCCAAGTGCCACTCTGGATCGGCCAACCAATCGAATAACGTGTGTAGTCTGAATCAAACATAAAGGCAACCTACACTGACCTTCCCCCAAAGCTACATTATACTAATGGAGCTTTCGCATCAAAAAAGAGTCACTTACGGTTAACATCCTACGATGGAGCCTGACAATATTGGCCATTAGGTTGCTGTTGGTTGACTTGTAGGTGAAATAGAGGTTGAAAGAAATGCCGAAGTAGCAGAGGAAGATGATGAGCGTGGGTAGGGCCAGATTGAAGGAGAACATGCAGATAACGAAGTAGAAGCCCTCGTGTTTCATCTGGTCCCAGGCAAGAGAGCAGGACAGGTGGAACGGCTCCGGGCCATACCGTCCCCAGCCCAAAATAGGTAACAAGGCCCACATGAAAGCATACAGCCAGATGAACACACACAGCATCTTCACCGTCCTCCAGCTGATTTTCTCCTCTGCAGAGATAAAAAAATTCAATTAAATAAAAATAGTTTTTCTGTTAGGTAAGCAATTTGCACACATAATACTATACAGATGGCCGGATTTATTAAAGCACTTGTTAGGCAGAATTTTGTGCAAAAGAGAGAATGTTTATTGCAGATTTTTCCAAGATTACATCTCAATTGCATCAAAGTGATTGCCCATATAATAGAGATTAAAATATGTTCTTCCTATTAGGATCCTATGTAACATTTCTTTTTAAGTAACAGTATCAACAGTTGATCTCTGGTTAACATCACATCATTTCAGTTTAGTAGATTATTGGATTGTACTACAACAAATGACTATGATCAAGTCTTGGATATTTTTGCATGTGCATGTTTTGCACTGAACATGCAGACTGGTTCCTGGATGTTTTGTGCATATATGTGTATTCTTCTGTATATATTTTTTGAATTATACATTCATGAATACATTGAATTCCTGGCAGTGCTGTTTTGCTTACGGAGTAACATGGTCTGAGAGCTCTGCTGATTATACTTTTACTTTTGAAACATGACCCCTTTTCTCACTTTTTGGCTATGAACTAAATTGACTTTATTTTTGCATCAGAGGAGTTGCTCTAGTCAATTGCCAGTGTATGGGATTTTTTTTTTTTTTAAATCTCTCCTCAATGATGGGACTGTTCAGCTCGGCTACACCCACCTGATACCACTTTTGTTAGGTCTGATGTCAACACTGAACCTTTCCACACATGTTATCACTATATCTCCAGCCTGCAATGTCAAATCAGTCTGTTTACCTTTAGAGGTGCCAGCATGTTGGGAAAAGTGTTGCTGTCTCTACTGCTAATGGCAATACAGCTGAATTGTTAGTCAAACAGAAAAAATCCAGATAACAACACTTAAAGGTGAAGTAAGCGGTTTATTTATGTGAATATAAGTGTTAAATCGCTCTTTATTCATACATTGATCACTTACATAATGTGCGCGTTTCATAAAGCCGATCTCTCAGTCAGCTGCTCTGCATGTAATCGGCAAATAAACTTATTGGAGGATCCCGAAATTTTTATCCAATCACAAGAGAGAACGCTAAAAACCGACACCCGTCTCACTAATGGTCTCACTGCCGGTGCACGCCAGAGCAACAGTTGGGTGAATGTGTATGCACCTACAATGGCGGAGCATTTTATGACAAAACACTCTTTGGGAGTAAAAGTAAATATTTACAACATATTTTGTCTGGTGGTTTCATGTGTCGTCAATGGTTTTAGGTGAGTCAATCTATGAAAAAAAGGGCTTAACCCCAAAACAATTGATACAAAAGGTTTTTCAATGGATTCTAGTAGTATTTGGTGTGCTGAATAACATACTAAAAGTATACCAAAATATACCACCCAGAAAGCCCTAATTTCCAAGATGGCGACCGAAATGGCGGCGGGGAGCTTGAAATGGCTATATGTCAAATTGAAAAAATGTTGCAAAGGACTTTTCAACTGATTCTGGTACCTCTGGACATGCTTACGAACATACTAAAAGTCTAGGGAAATACACCTTCCGGAAAGGCTTAATTTTCAAGATGGCGTCCAAAATGCAAAACTAAACACTGAGGCCGTGTCCGGACTGCCATACTAGCGTCCTACTTCCTACATACTCACCATCTATATACTGCATACTCTCTACTCAAAGATCGATTGTGTAGGCTATGCGAGCTGCGTCGAAACGTTTTCAGTTGAAGTATACTCAAGCAATGAAGAATTTCTTCTTCTTCTTATAAGATTCAGGCAGTTTAGACACTGTTAAGCTTATAACCGCCCTCTACAGGTTAGATATTGAACTAGATTTTTACAGTCCTGTGTTCATCATCTGTGTAAGACCTCTTGTTTTATAATTATGTTTTGAGGCGGAGGATCCCTCCGACGCTCTCTGTCCGGCTCATCAGCACTCAGCTGTCTGTGAATTGAGCTGGACGAGCCGCGGTGTGTGGAACAGCAATCTGTTCTAATCTCTCTCCACTATCAGACTCACTTCACTCATTTCACTTAGTGACTCTAATGTTGTTAGGTATTTATCTTCATCTCTTATCTATTGTAAGAGTTTATGAATGATGACTGCACGTACAGTTGTCAGATCGCGGAACCCCAAACAATGTTGTTGCCTAGCAACTTGCTCGAAAATATTTCATTTTCCTGGGCGGGTAGAATTGACCCAATGCATTGTGGGGCGGTTGAGTAGGAAAAGTATACAATCGATTCATACCCAAAATCTTCCCGGAAGTTAGTACTCATCCGGGAATTTCTCACATACCCAAACTCGCATACCCAACCGTCACATACTCAAATTGAAGTCAAAATGAGTATGAGTAGGACGTTAGTATGGCAGTCCGGACACGGCCAGAGAGCACTTGGAGACAACCTCTCACTGCTTCTAAAGGTGAGACAATGAGCAGCACAGAGCACTGGGGTCTCAGGGCATAGATAACCTCTTCACATCTGGGCTCAATCAGCCAATCAGTGCACACACACCTGATTGCAGTGAGTGAATCAGTCACCCTTCTCGCGGAGGCGACAGATTTCGTGCCCTCGCAGGGCTGAAATCTTCTGTGTCCTCACAACTACCAGGTCATGGTCTGGATGGGAACAGAAGATGGTATGGATGCCCTGAACTGGGTGTGGAGCCTGCAGGACAATAGATTTGTCCCACTCATGTCAACAATGAATGTTGCTCCAGACAGTCTCTTGAAGGTCATTCATTGTAACTGTACCACTGCCTGCAAGACACTCCGCTGCTCTTGAAGAAAATATGGACTACCTTGTATGTCTGTGGACCATGTCAACTTAAGGAATGTGACAATCCACATAACAAGTTTCTTCCAGAGGAGCCCGAAGATGATGATGAATAAAGACCACAATAAGTGTGGCTTTTATGTTGTTCAACACCAACACCACCTTTCTAGTTTGAATAGTAACCAATTTTAACCATTTAACCAATGTAAGCTTACAGGCAGTCATTTTGAAAATGATGCCTTTCTAGCAGTTATATTTACCTAGATGTGTTGCACCTTCTTAATGTATAGAGCAGGGGTGCCCACAAATTTTCAGCTTGTGAGCTACTTTTATAATGACCAAGTCAAGAAGATCTACCTACATAAAAATGCAAAACATATTAGGCCCTGGGGCTGAGAGGTTTCGTAGGCCCCCTGAGAGTCCGTCTTACAACACAAAACGTGTAATATTTCTTTTGATTAATAAACAAATAATTTTAAGGTAATACTCAGGGCCTTTTAGGGGGGTCCGGGGGCATGCCCCCTGGAAGAAAAATTTGAAACTTTTAAAGTAAAATGTATCAATCTGGTGCATTTTGAGAAGAATACTAAGGCTAAATCAGCTGCGTCCTATGTGAGCTATTTGGTACTATTTTCTGGAATAATTTGGGGACACAGAATTGCCAAAAAGCAGAAAGAAAAAATGTACAGGTTTAAAAAATCTCTCTGTGAAGTCTTTTTTTTATTTTAATTTTAATGCAGTATACCTCAATATAGGCCCCTGATCTTCGTAGCCACGAACAATGTAATTTAAAAAATGTCAAAAATGTACTGGTGTCAGATCTCTGTATGCCCCCCCTACCTACTAAGGTTAGGGGCCTATAATGAGCCAGTCAATTGTTTATTTTTTTAAATAAAGCTGTTCGGGGTCTTCAATGATTAGGAGCCTATATTGAGCCAGTACATTTAAAAAAATAAATAATAATTTTAAGAATGCCTTCGCGATCTACCCACAATGCCTTACGATCGACGTAATGGGCACCCCTGGTATAGAGGTACCAGAATCAGTTGAAACATTCTTTTGTAACATTTTCCATTTGAGATATAGCCATTCTAAGCTCCCGGCCGCCATTTTGGACGCCATTATGAAAAGGAAGCCTTTCTGGGAGGTATATTTTCCTAGATTGTTAGTATGTTCATAAGCATATTTGCAGGTACCAGAATCAAGTCAAAATTCATTCGAATAATCTTTTTCTATTGAAATATATAGCCATTTTAAGCTTGGCCGGCCACCATTACCATGGTTACATTACCACCAGGCTTCAAGAAGTAGGTTCAAGCACTAAGAGGTGTTTTGATTGCTACTGTTAGAACCGTCCTCTGCCAAAGGAAGAGTCACCCCTTGCATAGCGAGAAGTGAACAGATGCTACCAGTGTATTTTTGACCCTGAGGTACTCACTGGGAGATGACAGATTGAGGGACACAATGAAGCGCACAATGGCCAAGATTGTCAGATTTGCAATGCTGGCCACGCCGAAGAAGAAGCCTACCCAGCCGTAATATATACAGGTAACGTCTCCCCCGAGCCAGCGGTGGCTAAAGGCAGAGGCAACAGTTAGTGGGTACATGGAGAGAGCTGCTCCCAGGTCTGTCAATGCCAAATTGACACTCAGCAGCTCTGGAGGTTTCATCCTCGAGGACCTTTTGATCGCCATTAAGATGACCACCAGGTTCCCCACGATGGAGAGAACAGCTGTGAGGAGGGGGAGGAGGAGGAGGAGGAGACAAGAGGAAGGGAAGGATACAGGTTATTTAGACTGAGCAAAGATGTTCCATTGTCCTGATAATGAAAACTAAAACACAATCAGCGAACACACATTTGTTTGTGGTGAAATCTATTACAGGCTGCAAAATTCCCCTGCAACAAACATCACTAAAATGGTCTGCATTTACAGGTGTGGAAGCCAATTTTATATTGATTAGTTTAATTCTACTCGAGTCTCTACATTCATTATTTGATCATTGTATGAAGTGTATTTCCTCTCATCTTAACCACTGATGTATCCTGTCTGGAGTTTCTATTGTAATTAAATCAGCCTGATTGGGCTGCCACCCTAGGTGTGAGCCATCCTGGAAGCTCCCAGATTCAGATTAGCATTGATGTCATCAAGAACCAAACTTGATTGTTCCATTGTTATTCTACCTATCTGTCCATGTCAACCATTCTGTATAAAACAGCTCATTTTGTGTATACAACTCAGTCAAGACCCTGGCATTGCTCTGAGTAGGATGCTCTGGTCTTTTCTCCATGCATGAATGCTGACCATAATCATCTGTATTGTTTTCTGAAACTAGGTAAAGATTTGTTTTAATTTTGGACTATAGTGAAGTTTTCTTAAACAAAAAACTTCTTCCACACAGGCTTTGGTTGCATCATTATTGCAACTCCAGAAGCCCAGATGCTTACTGATTATATTCTGAGACGCTGTGCATGTGAAAGCATATGGTTAGAAGAATGGAGGACGGGTATATAGAAACCGCCCCAGGGGTCCAAGCTCATGCGAAAGTCATCGAAAGCCTTATTTTCAACAACACACAGTTTCAAATCAACAGTTTAGAAATGTCTTTTACATTACAATTGGCATAGAGTAGATATGTGTTTTAGTTACAGAATCTATTGGAGCAGAGGCTGGCCTGAACAATACAGAAGGACTTCTGCTCCCTATTTAAGGAACTGATAAGACAGAGGATGAGATCTGACACGTGTACATCTCCCATGCAATCGGGAGTTTGTCTCCCATTTTCTCACCAGGCATTCTACATTAGGTAGAAAATGAAATCACCCTTGTGTTGTTTGGAAGAGAAAATTGGTCAAATATTACAACGCTTTCACAGTGAGAACACTTTACCTTCAGTACAACATGTGGACACACAGTGGCGTTTCTAACTCGATGTTTTGTTCCCCCAGCGGAGCCTTAAAGGTAGCGCTGCCTGGAAGGCCCCGTTCGGGGCACTCGTTACATCTCCATGTAGCACTTACTTGTGGCACTTTGTAGTTTGGTTTATTTGCAGCTATAGTACTGACGTGATTCTTGTTGTTCTGAGTTTGTACCCTCATTGTTGAATGCACTTAATGGAAGTTGCTTTGGATAAAAGCGTCAGCTAAATAAAAAATGTAGCTTCAAAGACACTGTTTCCCCTAATTCTAGCGACTTTATAAACACTAAAATGAGTTGTTCACATCATTGTGCACTTCCACATTTTAGCCCAAGAAGGGAGGATGCCTTGCTGCTTTCATCTTTACTAACATTTAAGTAAATTAGACTGGAGAAAAATCAATGTGCCGCTACCATACAGTCTTTGACCGCTGACAGCCAGCTACGTAAATATTGAAGGAAGCTGACTATTATCGTCTCTCTTGCGTGACATAACCTACACTTGAATGAGGACCGTATCTTGACACTCAAAAATGTATATACATTTTAAACGGATTATGCAAACTGAAAATATTACGTTTTTCTAACTTGGCATCTAATTGCGCTTTTCCACTATGGGTACTGACCTACTCTTAATCCGCTTTTTGCTTTGCTATCCAGTGGAGATTTAAGTACCAATCGATGTAGCTGTTTGTCATA